>NC_079213.1:12974572-12982964 GCF_029633865.1 Lampris incognitus
ATTTCATGAATGTACCCTGTGTTCACTCTGGGGTATTACACATGGGACACCCTATTTTCCATATGACTATGAAATCGTCTTTCAACTTCACCTTTGCTTTGTGTAAAAGAAATTCAATTTTTACCTCCCCCCACTGCATCCCTCATAGTCAGACTGCTGTAACAGCTTCCCTGTATCTCTGCAACAAGTGAGGTAACCGCAGGTTCAAAGGCCTAAAAACCTCGTATGATGATAGCTGTAAAGCCGACAACCATAGAACTCACAGCTTACTCAGTGAGTTAACATTTTCTTGAAAAGATCTTATTTCATGTAACTGTGATATTATGTGTAGTCATGCTTCCGATAAATTGTTCTCACTAAACGTTTTTTTTCTTCTTCCCCCTTTTTCTCCCCAATTGTATCTTGCCAATTACCCCGTTCTTCGTTCGCTGCTCCACCCCCTTTGCCGATCCGGGGAGGGCTGCAGACTACCACATGCCTCCTCCGATACATGTGGAGTCCTCAGCTGCTTCTTTTCACCTGACAGTGAGGAGTTTCACCAGGGGGACATCGCGCGTGGGAGGATCATGCTATTCCCCCCCAGTTCCCCCTCCCCCCTGAACAGGCGCCCCGACCGATCAGAGGAGGCGCTAGTGCAGCGACCAGGACACATACCCACATCTGGCTTTCTACCCGACAGACACGGCCAATTGTGTCTGAAGGGATGCCCAACCAAGCCAGAGGTAACACGGGGATTTGAACCAGTGATCCCCATGTTGGTAGGCAACAGAATAGACCGCCACACCAGTTCTCACTACGCTTTTTAATAGCTTTGAACAATGGGTATAAACTGAGTTTTGGTTAGTTTACCCTTCACTGTACCCTTCCTACAACAGAATCCCTGAAGCTTTGATACCTTAAGCTGAATCTGCACATCCTATTGTAGAGCCCCTTTGCCGTCAGGTATACTAAATGATGGGGTTGCCTAATATAAAACTGAAAAGTGGGGGGATGGGGGGTGGCAGTGGTGGTCCATCCCTACCTGCTTCATGTGGTTGGTGGCGGGAACTAAATGTTAATCTTAATGATGGATGATGGAGGACACAGCATGTGGATGCCAAGTTTCTGTGACAGTGTTATTGTCTCCATGATTAACTCAACCAGCGTCTCTGCCTCTTCCCTATAGAGGAAACTGGAGAATGACAGAAAAACAGAGGACGACCGCTGACAAGCTACTCATCAACAAACATTCCTCCTCTCCCTCTCTGTCTCTGAGGCCATTACTGATGATAAACACTGCGGTTTCTATCAGCAGAATGCACCTGGCATTAACGCTAATGCTTAAGAAAGTAATTAGTGGGTGTTTGTTGCTCCTCTCGCCTCTGTAGATGCCCATAGGCAGTGTAATGAATGAACACCAGGATCCATAGGAGGAGAGTGGCAACCATTTTAGCTAGCTAGGCTGTCATCGTTCAATACACTGACACAGAGCAATGGCCTTGTCGTGCCTTCAGGCAAATGAGTGAATTTGTCCCTGGCGGATCCAGAAGTATCATTGCTCGTACAGCATTATGTTCCAATCTGCTCTCAAAGGACATGGCAAAAATTGGATTTTGGTTTGATTGCTTGTCCCACACTGAAGTTTACACTGAAAATTATGTACACTTGGTGGTTAACTTAGTTTTACTGAATTTATGTGTATGGAATCTAAGTTAAGCTCATTTTGGACTCCAGATTCCTCTCTGTAGATACTTGTGGATATGTGTAGCTCAAAGGATAGAATACGTTAATAACACTGCCAAGGTTAAGGGGGCTAATTCCCACTGGAGCCACCCATGCTGGAAATATATGAGCCAATAAGACGCTTTAGATAAAATCGTCTATCACATGGCATGTGTTTTCTAAAACATTAAACCAGGCAAATTGACTGAGAACATAGTCTTATTTACAGTGACAGCTTGGGGAAGAGCTGCTGGGGTATTGCATAGACACAGATCCTCTCATCTCACCCCAGCGACAGTTTTTCCTCTGAGGGCTCCACTGGGCAGTTGGGGGTTAAATGGGCACTTATGGAGCATTGTGATGGTAGTTGAGCCTTTTCTTATTGTCACAAACTGTCACTGACCTGCACTGACAAGGACTATAGATTTTTCTGGCATCTCCACGGATTCGACAAATATGACCATGCGGCAATGTGCATATGCACACATCTCCCCTGCACCAGCCTCTTGCAGCATCACACCCTGGGTAATGACCCATGCGACCAATCCCTGGCTTTATACCCTACAGGAGGGTGATTTCTCACTCCAAGGGGCAAATCGAACATCTGATTCTGACAAGAGGGGCTCAGCTGCACCCCCAGTATCCCTTGGAGGTTTTCAGAGTTGCTGATGGGGGCAAAATCTCTCTCCCGCACACATGTGCTTATTCACATATAGTCCTTCTTAAGCCCATTTAGTTAGGTGAACTGAGTGTCCTGACCACTGGTGTGAACTAAAGGATGACATTGCCATTAGCATAATGGCACTAGCATGTACAGGTGTCATTTTTATGGATTTTTATGGTGCGTGTTAAAAGACTGACAACAGCAGTTGGTGCTGGGAAAAGCACTCTTGCTGCTAATACAACCCACTGCTGAGGTTTGTAAAAATATGCTAACTCTGTGGATTACACATAATGACAGGTCTCCTGCTAATGCTTTGAAGCTTAGCCAAGTATCTACAGATGTAGCAATGCTAGCATCCATGTCGTACTAGTTAGCACTACAGCAATAAGGTTGGAGATCCAAAGGACAGACTTAAGCATATCAAGCTAGTGATGTGTAGCTGGTAGACCAAAACATTAGCATTCAGAGTCTATAGCCCCGTAATGGAGGCTGTGAAAATGAAATAGCCACTTAGGCCAGCCCAAGGTGACAACTTGTCGGTGTGGGTATGGTTGATACAATCATCACCAATAGGGAGCCATTCTGAATCAATATTGATTCAATAGCACCCAACTGAATAATCAATACAGTCTTCCGTGAGGCCCTAAGAGGCTTTTTTTTTAAAAGGGTTTTTCAGTGGTAAGGCATTGATGGCTTGGATCTGACTTTGAGAGTAGAATTGCCTTGGTAATCATTCAAACCTTTTTCATTGTCATTCACATTCATGGGGACAAAGAAGGCCTATTGTTGGGATTGACAAAAATGACACTTAAGGATAAGGAGATTTTGGACATGGCAAATGTGGCTGCCAACCGTCCTGTAAATTACAGAATTACCCCGTAATTGGAAAGTAAAAAAAAAAGCCTTCATATTCAACTCATATGGTACACATTTTTTCCATATCTTTGAGAATCAATTCAGTGCAGGTGTGTGAGATAGAATAGAGTCAGGTCAGGTTGTTAAACTGCGCGATTATGGACAAAATGCACGAGATGGAAGGAAACCCTCTTGTTACTGCTTAGCCTCCACTATCCCAAGCATCTCTCTCTCTCTCTCTCTCTCTCTCTCTCTCTCTCTCTCTCTCTCTCTCTCTCTCTCTCTCTCTCTCTCTCTCTCTCTCTCTCTCTCTCCCTCTCTCTCATTGTCTGTGAGTGATAGCGAAATGCTACGATACACCTGACTGCGGTGAGATATTTAAAACCTCAGACAACTTTCCACTGGCAGCAAAAGCAAAAGGGACTGTGAAAACATAAGGGGGAATGGGAAAAATTAATACCCACAACTGGAAGCATGAACAATCTTTTCTACAAGGCTAAATGCACCATCTGCCACCGTTTTCTTTGTCTTTTTCATTTTTGTCACATAGGATTCTGCTACGTTATTAATTACCATAAGAATATCAATACATTGTCACTATGTCGTTTTAAAGGGGCTGTATGTAATTATTTTAGTTTAAAACATTCAACAATTAACTAAAATTTTAAACAAAATGTGAAGAAATAACTTCCCCCTAATGAAGAAATAACTTCCTCCCTTCCCCCTAATGTCAGAGAGTCAGCCAGCCTTGCGGTGTTTAAAAAGCGTCTTAAGCTTTGGTTAAAATCAGCACAAACGTGTAATCACAAATAAATGTTCTTGCTGTAATATTTTGCACATATTTTAGATTTCACTTTTAGAGTTTTTGTTTTACTTTTTATTCAGAGTAGTTACTATATTTTTCTTAGTCAGGAGCAGCCTAGGGTTCTGGCTGGAACCAGCCCAGGTGCAACCTGACCGTAGACTGTGTATAATTCATATTTCCTGCCATTGAATAGGCCAGATTGATTTTTATAGCTGTTGTCATAGTTTAGGTCAGATTTTTATTTATTGATGTTTCAGGTCAGTTTACTGTTTATATTTATTGTTGCTGAATAGATGAAATCCATATTCATTATGTTGTTGTCACATAGGCCAGATTGTTATTTATATCCACTGTTTTAAATAGATCAGATTGTACTTATAACTTTTGAGATTGGTTTTCTGATGTATTGTCATGTTTTTTATTTTGTCTTGATTGTTCTTTGTCTGCCTGTTCAATAGTTTTCTTATGTGTTGTTATGTTTTTACATCTGTATTAATTGTTGTTTCTTTGCCTGCCCAGGGACTTCAGATGCAAATTAGCTGCCAGCTAACTCTGGTGCAGTTGTAAAATTGTGCATTGTCCCAGTCAAATAAACAATAAACTAAACTGAACTAATAACCGTACTGAAGTTAGCGCGCTAACCAGCTAGCCCCGGCCCGGCCCGTCTCGTAATGCCACTTTGTACCTCAAGGAGTGATAGTGAGTCACTGTAGCGTCCAGTCTGCCCTCAGTTCAACGTGAGAGGATGAGGGAGTAGCGCAGCTCAGAGGGTGCTGGCGCGCACCCTCCTAACAAATCTTCGTATCTATAAAACTATACATCGCATAGCTTAGATTTATACATCGTGAGTGTCACAAGAAGTCGGCGGTCTGGTAATATGCTGCCCCCTATTTGTTTGGAGTGTGAATTGGACAGTTGGCCAGTTCTTATACATGGCGCCTTTAAAATCAAACTTTATTGTTGGCCTACACTACACTACACTTGGGAACCCTGCGTGCTAAAGACAGGTATCTCAACCATCCTGGAAAACCTGGAAATTTATAGACTGGATTTGCAGCCATGGATAACACCTGGAAGACTATAAATTTGACCAAATGTTCTGTAATTACTATTGACATCATGGAAAATTGAGCTTGAGGTTATAAAATGTTATTTTTACCCACTGAGATTGCATATTTTTAATATGTTTATCTGAGATTGCATTTTTGTAGTCGCTGAGATTATGCGTCAGTTCTTGAAATTTGGGCGGTGTGCTCATTAACAAGCTAAAAGTTACACAGTCCATTTGGAGACTGTAGTGGCTTCCACCAAATACTGAATAATGTGATCCTCTGTGAACAACAGCTGTCATGTATATCCAAGCAAAAGTCATGGAAAATATCCTTGAAAAGTGCGGGTAAATTATTTCCCAAAAAGAGTGGGAAACCCAAAGGAAACTTAATGTGCTTCACAACAAGATCACCAGTAGATGTATGAGAGTCGATGTAAGAGAAACAACCATTGGGCGTCTGGGTAGTGTAGTGGTCCATTCCGTTGCCTATCAACATGGGGATCACTGGTTCGAATCCCCATGTTACCTCCGGCTTGGTCAGGTGTCCCTACAGACACAATTGGCTGTGTCTATGGGTGGGAAGCCAGATGTGGGTATGTGTCCTGGTTGCTGCACTAGCGCCTCCTCTGGTCGGTCAGCACGCCTGTTCGGGGGGAAGGGGAACTGGGGGAATAGTGTGATCCTCCCACGTGCTACATCCCCCTGGTGAAACGCCTCGCTGTCAGGTGAAAAGAAGCGGCTGGCAACTCCACATGTATTGGAGGAGGCATATGGTAGTCTGCAGCCCTCCCCGGATCGGCAGAGGGGGATGGCACAGCGACCGGGATGGCTCGGAAGAGTGGGGTAATTGGCTGGATACAATTGGGTAGAAGGGGGGGGGGGGGTCCAACAAACAAAGAAAGAAACAACCATCAAAACCTGCCCCTCCCCTGCCGTGTCATATTTCGTATCCCAAACCGTGTATTTGGAAGTGAAAACAACTACAGTGAAAGTTTTTGCCCGAAATATCCATGACAGTGTTCCATCATGTTGCTGATAGCGCGCCCTCCCTCTCTCTCTTTCTTTGTCACTCTCGCCCATTATTTGTCACTCTCTCCATGTCTCTCGATAACGCTCTCTCTCTCTTCCTGTTTCTCTGTAGGCGGTATGAAGTGTATCCTGTGTGTGCAGATCTGCAGGGCCAGATCCTCAAATGCTACAGAGAGAACACCGGCAAAACCCTTCACTGCTCCAACATAGCAGCCCAATATCTGCAGTGTGTCAACAGCACCAAACAGGTAGGTGTGTGTGTGTGTGTGTGTGTGTGTGTGTGTGTGTGTGTGTGTGTGGTTACATATACTGTTTGTGTTTTTTCAGTGTCATTGTTAATATCTTTATGGAGAATGGAGGGCAGCACGGTGGTGCAGTGGTTAGCACGGTTGCCTCACAGCAAGAAGGTCCGGGGTTCAAGCCCTGGGGTAGCCCAACCTTGGGGGTCATCCTGGGTCGTCCTCTGTGTATAGTTTGCATGTTCTCCCCATGTCTGCGTGGGTTTTCGCCAGGGGCTCCGGTTTCCTCCCACAGTCCAAAGACATGTAGCTCAGGTGAATCGGCTGTACTAAATTGTCCCTAGGTGTGAATGTGTGTGTGTGTGTGTGTGTGTGTGTGTGTGTGTGTGTGTGTGTGTGTGTGTGTGTGTGTGTGTGTGTGTGTGTGTGTGTGTGTGTGTGTCGGCCCTGTGATGGACTGGCAGCCTGTCCAGGGTGTCTCCCCGCCTGCCGCCTAGTGACTGCTGGGATAGGCTCCAGCATCCCCGCAACCCTGAGAGCAGGGTAGGCGGTTTGGATAATGGATGGATTTATGGTGCAGTCTGCTTGGTTTTAACCAGATGCTCTAAAAACCTTTGTTGTGTGTTATGACATTCATACCACCTTTACACATTGACATAGTTTCTGTGAACGGGTTTTGAAACGTCGAAGAAGAGAACTGAGTAAGACGTACACGTGCATTGTCTTTACATCTGTCAATAAAGTTGTAACTTGAACTTGAAACTTACAAACCATACAAAAATCATGCTCTTTCCCCCCTCCTTCCAAAAAAAGGACAGCAAATACGTGGGTGCATCGCCATGGGATGCAGATTTGTAAGTTGTGACATCTTCTGTTCCCAGTAGACCAACTCCCGATTAAGTAGTCGTGCGTCCGCTGCAGAATGTCCCCATGTGTTTGGTAGCTAGCACGGATGTAGTCGTATGTCTTGTTGATATAGACATCTGCCATGGCAAAGCAGCCCAATTCTGTTTTTTTTAATATCTAAGTGAATCTCTGCAATAGGCACACACACACTCATACATATGCTCATACACAAACCCCTGCCTCCATTTGCATGCTCTTGCTCTCTGCTTTTAGCCGAGAGAATGTAATTTCCACTTGGCCACGGCGCCTGCATAAACCCCTCTCTAAATAGCCAGTTTAGACTTAAAGGTCTATTTCCATAATACCTGCTGACACAGCCGTTCTCCCGACTCTCTGAATGTGTGGTTTTAATGTAATAAGCCCTGGGAGCTGGATGCTGCTATTTGGGTACCATTGTCCTTTACCCTCAACCCCTCTCTTTCTATCCACTGCCAACAGCAAATGTTTCCCTTATTTTTTTTGATTTTTTTTTTTGGTCTTCCTTGTCTCCCATGGCGCATATGGTAATAGTAATGTCACTGAGGTTGATATTAACTTGACTCAAGCTCTGGCAGTATGCAATATACTACAGCCTCAAAAAGCGCCAATTTACATTCATATAGCTTTTCTATTAGATTTTTCTGGTTTTTTTTTTCACAATTACATTGTTTTTTGCCGGAATCTGAGTTGCGACGCTGAGCTCATTCTTGCGGGTATTAGTGTAAGATCTAAAAGTCAGATGCGGACAGATTTAAACTGTATGTCATGTAAATGGGATTATGTTTCATTCATTCTCTGTGCCGGTGTGTGTGTGTGTGTGTGTGTGTGTGTGTGTGTGTGTGTGTGTGTGTGTGTGTGAGTGTGTGTGTGTGTGTGAGTGTGTGCGCGCTGCAGAGAAAGCGAGTGCTACCTGTAGCCTCGTCGGGATTCGGCGTCGGTGTTATGGTCATGTAAATTGTTAGGGAGCGAGCCTGAGACGATATGATAATCTGTTTTGTGTTTATCGCCCCGCAGCTATCACAACACACCCCTGTTCCTCCGCTGTTATCTCTTTAACGGCGTGCGTTTGAAGTCGTTAGGTGAGAAGGAAGCTGTCTCGCGATAAGACTTAAAAAGGAAATAAGGCGCAAAAATTACACACCCTAACGAGGGGAGGACCGACG
>NC_079213.1:12983164-13118164 GCF_029633865.1 Lampris incognitus
AAAAGCTGCGTGCAGACAGAGCTTCCGCCCTGCCATGGCAGCGGTGTCCTGGTAAGTGCTGGACTGGGGAGGACTGATGGTGCTACAGCGCACTCTAAACCCACAACCATGACATGACGTGAACTTAGTTAGCCTCTTTTGTTTTGTTTACGTTAATTTGTCTTATTCAGTCACATCTGTTAGACGGCATCCCGGCAAAGGGACTGGGAGATATTCCCAATATATTGCTAAAAATCGCTCAAATTATGCACGAATGAGGGTCTAAATGTCTGCGCTCAGCTCCCAAAGGCCACTGTATCAGAAACATTATAGGGACCAACTGACTTCTGCATACTAAAAACAACAACAACAAAACACACAAGCACTTGCATTACTCAACCGTTAGACTAATGGTAGCAGGAGACTTGGCAGCTTTAGCAATACACATTTGAATGGGTTTTGCAGCTTAACCTGTTTGGTTAAATAGATTTATCTTTTATAACCAAGTTCGAGTTGTCATGTCATGTCTCTTCGTACAGTGTTTTTTTTGTTTCCAAGTTCATTGTGCTAACATGTAGCGCTGTAGTCCAAGCAACCAATTAAGTTCAGCTGTGTACAAAAGGTACAGAGGTTTTAAAGTGGGTTCAGCGACACACATTTTTTGTTCTTCCTCGGCTAATCGGTGTAAAACGGATGAGAAAGGACACCGGGGAAGGGGGTGAATCAGGTACAGATAGAACCGTCGCATTTCTGCCAGTTAAGTTATAAGTGGTGAGGTGCTCCGGTCACGAGATCATTTTCTATATACCAAGATTCATAACCTTTCCAGTTTCTAAACAAAATGTCAAAACCTGCCACCAGCCGATGATCCACGAATTTTATGTTTAATTGGCCGTTCATTTATAACAATATCCGAGGTAAACGCGCATCTTTTCACTATCATAATGCAGATTACAGCGATGGATCCTTATATAAAACGGAAATGCTTCCTCCGCATCTGTGGCGTAGGCAGAAATCACAGTGTGGGTGGGCACAGAGAAAACCAGGTGGGCCGAGCCCGTCCAAGTCCAATCATACTTGGCAGGTTCTGAAAAGCATATTGGGGGGGGGGGGGAACTGCAGGAACCGCCGCAGCCGGGACGCGAACTCGTATCACCTCGCTAACCGCTCGACTAAAGGGTCCGATCAGTTAGCCAACAGCCAAGTCTCTACCTATCCATGCGCGTTACACTACCTCCTCCTCCGGGAAAGCGCGTATCCCACTTCTGACACCAATGTAGCGAATTCGGGGGGGGGGGGGGGGCAACCACAAGAACCGCCGCAGCCGGGACGCGAACCCGAGATATCGCTAACCGCTCGACTAAAGGGTCCGACCCCTTAGCCAAGGGGCAACGTGTCTACTTATCCATGCACGTTACAATATGTTTACCAAAATAGGCCATCACAAATATACTTCCCTGATTGTACCGCAGTTTATTCATACAATGCTTGTACATAGTCAGAGATAATGTTACAGGCTCCAGGACTAACATTAACAGCATCGCATAGCCTGGCACGGCGGCCACATATTCACGCGCACGGATGACGGACGCAACAGCGTCATTAATCAAGCGTTATGGCTAGAGGGCGCCCTGGGTACGACGTTAAACCGCAACCGTCGGGTCGTCGGCCACTAAACCGGCACCCCCACTTCAACCCTTGGGTTGTTGTGAGGAGGGTGTGTGGACACCCAGCAGGACTAAAAATAAAACCTGTCAAAGGGCAGGTGAGCTCCTCTGTGAACCAACGGCCATCCATACCTGGAGAGGGGATAGGGACCACCAGGTACTCCCCCTACTGAAACACAATGATGACTCAACCAATGTTGAGGCATCAGCTGTGCTCCTACGACCTCCGTAGGTTACGGAACTGATGATGATGATATGGCTAGAGGTACACTGACATTGGGGGAGGGGGGTTGGGGGTACCGGGTCAGTTGCCCTGCATGGGATCTGAGTCAAGGGAGGGTCCAACTCCGATGGTTCTCACCGCCACTCCGTCAGCCTTCCGAGGGCCAGGCTAGAAAAGGGGTTTACACGCACACCGGCTGTGTTTGGCTTGTTTAAAGTCCCAATATGTGTTTCCCCCATGTAAATCTGATGTATAGTATGCTCAGATCATAACCAGTTTGTTATACATTTCTATGGACAACTTCAAAGCATTGAAGTTAGGATTTGGGGATATTAGCATGCCTATGATTGAATTTTGTTGGTGAGGCTACCCTTTTTTTTTTGGGGGGGGGGGGTCCGCTCCTTTTTCTCCCCTATAGACGGGTTTTTGACAGCAACCAAGCGGTTCAACAATGAAAATGTTCAACATTCCAAAGGCATGTGACCCCTTTGGAATATTGAACATTTCCCATCCATCCTTTTGGCGGTTTGTGCGGTTTATTGCACAACAACTGCGCGTCATCTGTGCTGTATCTGACCTCTATCTTGGTTAAAATCCCAGCGCTGTATAGCTGCTTTCTGCTCCCTAGTTGGGCACGCATCTCTGTGATGACGTTGCACGGAAGAGTGGGGTAATTGGCCGGATACAATATGAGGGTTTCCGTGCAACGTCATCACAGAGATGCGTGCGTAACTAGGGGGCAGAAAGCAGCTACAGCGCAGAGATTTTAACCAAGATAGAGGTCAGATACAGCACAGATGACGCGCAGTTGTTGTCCAATAAACTGCACAAACCGCCAAAAGGATGGATGGGAAATGTTCAACATTCCAAAGGGGTCACATGCAATTTAATTGTTGAATCGCTTTGGTGGCTCTCAAAAGATTCTGCATCTCGTAAGCTTTCGAGAGCTAGCAAAGCGGTTTGGTTGCGCACGCACCCAGTAAGTTTGTAAGCAGGAAACCCGTCTCTAGTGTGGGGAGGGAGAGCTCTTCTGCCGTACCCAAATGGAACAAGCGTTGTGTGTGCATTATGGCCAGTCAGCGATCTGTGCGGGGTCGGGGGCCTTGGGGGGGCTTTGGAGATCATCTTTTCCTGGGCACGAGCAAGACACACTTGAATATAGGCTGGCATGGCAGCCACGTCAACCACACGTACACACAGTGTTGTGCATGAACGCACTGAACGTACTCGTGTTTTTGGTGAACGGTGACCTGAACCCATCCGTTTGCAGCTAATGAACGTGAACGCTCCGTGTTTTACGGCACGGCTCGTGCAGACGCAGCTACCAGTAGCTGCTGCTGAAGCCAATTCATGCGAATATTAGAAGGAGTTTCATAAAAAAATTAATAAAGATGCCAATTATGAACGTGAACTAGTTCGTTTTAATCAAATCAAATGAAATGTCTTTATTCTTTAATTTGTGGCGCACTCTAATAGACCACAGTGTTTCTTTAGTTTGCGGCGCACTCTAATAGACAGGTCAAAACGACAGCACCCTCTAGTGGTGACATCAGTATAAGAGTATATACACTTAATCTTGGTCTAGCCAATATTCTAACACCCCCACTTGCTCTATACTGTACACATCAGTCACAAAACATTTACATCCCAAACATGTATCTTACAAATTTGTCAATCTTGAATTTCGTTACAGGCTTGGTCATGACATCTGTAACCATATCTGCTGTTGGACAATATTCGATAGTTATTTTCCCATCAGTAAATGCAGATCGTATTAAATGATATCTAATGTCGACATTTTTGCATCTCTGACGACATACTGGGTTCTTTGACAAAGTGATTGCACCTTGGTTGTCCTCAAATAGTTTCACTGGTGTATGTTGGCACTCATTATCCATCCCATTCAATAACTGTACAAGATATAAACTTTCGTGTGCTGTTGCAGCAAGTGCCATGTACTCTGCTTCACATGTAGACAAGGCTACTGTTGCCTGCTTTTTACTTTTCCATGAAATAACAGGCCCATTTTTAGTTAGACTAAAGCAGTACCCTGTTGTGCTTCGTCTGATCTGCTGCTCAGTTGGCATCACTATATCCCTCAAGTTTGAGTTTTTCATCACCTTTCTTGTAACACAACTCCTGGTTGATTGTGCCCTTCAAGTATCTTAACACATGTTTGGCTGTTACCCAGTGTTGTTCTTTTCTTGCATAAACCCAACGATCCCCCACTGCTTTTTTATCCTCTGTCAGTGTGAAAGTATCATTTTCCATGTCCACAGAGATGCCTTGTTTGGCAAAGAAATCAGTTACCTGTTGCTCCACAAAATCCAGCTCGGTTTTGGTGTGCATCCCCCCCCCCCCCCGATTCGGACCCGCCACCCTGGCGTATGACATAGTCTCCAATCCGCTGATTATTACATCGTTCATGCGAATATATTGCTCTGGGTCTTCCAGTCTGTACTCCAACTGGTTGATAGTCTTGTCTTTCTCGTCATTCTGAGTGCGAACATAGAAGTTTTAGCCTAGTTTTAAAAGTACTGGGGCAAGTCTTGTATATTTTTATGTAGTATTATGTCTTTTGTAAGTTTTTTCCAGCCATGTGTAACATAAATGCTGCATAGCCATGGTTTGTTTTTACTCTGGGAATAGTTGGAAGACCGTGTCTGTGAATGTTCTCATTCATCCAGGTCATGGTTATCCAAAGGAGTTGAATCAAGTGCAACTGGACTTGGTATATATCCAGTTGCACTTGATTCAACTCCTTTGGAGTTGGCAGACCGTCCCCAGTGGACGACGAGGGTAATATGGTAAAACCAAGTGTAACCCAGCTGGAAAATATGGGTTAGAATAGAGGTGAAGTTAGAAAGAAATTAAGTCACAAATTAACTACTGTTAACTTAAGTCTCAAGTTAATGCTTTTATTTTGTTATCAAATAATACAGTTTGGTGACTTAGTCTTTTATTTAACCATTTCCGCCCCTACTCAAGGGGACAGGAAGTTGTGAACAGAGGAGAAGGTCCGATGAAAAAGTTTTTCAGAGTCGCCATGTTGTGCACCGTAAGAAATTGCTTCACGCACCACGTTGAGCTCTGCTAAGGTAGAAATAAAGTGAAAACAGTTACTGAAGTCGAGCAGTTAACATATGACAGGGGTACGAGTCCCTACAGAGAGCACAACGCCGCCAGGAGTGACGGTTCTATCTTGATTAGTTCCCTTCACGTGTCTTGGTCAGGTCTTTTATTGAGAGAGGGAATTCCGGAAACGTTTGTTGATCCCAGTAGATGGCGAGCCTTCCGGTGCGATATCCAGGAACCCAGATCTAGCTCGATGGCGTTTTAAGCCCCCAACGTACTCTTCAAGGCAGCGCTGCATGGAAGGCACTCCCCGCCCCCTACAGTTTCAGCCAATCACAGCACTGATTAGGGTTAGGTTAGAGTTAGCGCCAGTGCTGTGATTGGCTGAAACTGTAGGGGGCGGGGAGTGTCTTCCATGCAGTGCTGCCTTGAAGAGTACGTTGGGGGCTTGAAACAACCATCGAAGCCAGATCTACGTCGCCACGGAACAGAGCTGGATGAATTGTTATATATTGTGATTATACCTGATCCGTTGCTGCCGCCTATAGGCGGACCAGGGTATTGATATTACGGGTGCCTTGGAGTGTCATGTGACAGTTGCTGTATAATAAAACCACCGGCTGTCATGGCGGCAATTTCGAATCCCTCTCCCGACTGATGAAGATACAACAAATTATCTGCTTGCGGTAGGATTGTGCCAGTCACCAGGGGCCTCGTGTATCAACCGGTGGGCAAATTTGTGCGTACACACCCATGGAATTTTTTAGCCCTCAGGTTTGTCTGACAAGCAGCCAGCATGATGGTTATTTATAATTCCTTCCTCCTAACATCTGTTGTCTACCTCTTGCAACGAGCAGTCACCCAGGCCTGCAAAGACATCAGTGTTAACCAAACGGTGTCTAAATTCAGGGGTTACCCAGGTTCTACACTGGTCTCTGAGAAAAACTTCAGGGCTAAAAAATCCCATGGGTGTGTATGCACAAATTTGCCTATAGTAACGATTCATACATGAGGCCCCTGTACTGGTACTAGATTGAACACACCATACTGAGAGCGTACTCTTGACCCTCCAGATTGTGACAGATCGGAGTTGACTTTGACTAACTATCATTCGTGGTCACGAGACACTGACTTGGATGCTGACCACTCACAGCTGTGGAGAAATGCCACTTAAGGACAAATTATTTTCTTTTTCTTTGGTTTAAAGGGCCTAGTTTATTATTTTTCATGTCAATATTAAATGTAATGCCAGCTGCACTATTTAACGAAATTTGCATGTGGTGTGGTGTGTTAGAGTTATTGCACTCAATACTTAGCTCCTTCCGAACCTAGAGAGACGTGTCCTCCCAGGAGTGGGTTACACAAGTCGGAGACGTATTTTGGTCTTATGCAACTGAGAAATTTGTAGGTGAACATCTGCATTTTTTTTCTTTTTAATGACACATTGGCCACGTTTGATTTGATGACAAGCTCTCTTAACCCTATCTCTCAACTCTGACTGCCTTTTACTGCCTGTTCTGGGGGTTTGATACCCTTGCTCAAGGGCATTTTGGTATTTGAGTCCTGTCTTTGCCTAGGACTGAATGAGAATCAATTCCTCATTACCAGCATCCTACCCTTCACCTCTCTCTCCGTCCTCCTAACTTCTCTCATTTTTGCTTAAGATGACAGCGGATGTTTGCCTGTCTCTCTGTTAGTCGTAACCAACCCAGCCACTCTGCTACGACGATGGCGATGTTGATATGGACGATGAGGGGGGTGGTCTTGGTTCTCCTGGTCTCTCTGGTGGCAATTGTTGTTTACTTCACCCAGCTACAAGGGACAACATATCACGTGGTGAGTCAAAATAGTATTTATATAGGAAGTATCTAAAGAGGAGGTTGTAGGTCTTTATAGATGCGCATGGTGAATTTAAGGCCATAAACAGGTATGATGAATGTGTCCGACATTTTCGAAAAGCATAATGCAATATAATGGACCTGTAAAGCTGGGATCAGATTACACGATATTTTTGTCTTTCAAGATGGTCATCAAGGTCAGATTAGGCAACATAGTGCCATACGTTCTTGCTGCGTCTTGCCCGGGAGACTGGTAACACTACAAGTATGACCCCGACCAATCATCGTATACTGCCTTTCAGGATTTTGCAAGAGTTCATTGGTCATCGGGGAGGAGGGTCGAGAAATCGTCAATCAGAAATGCTACGTGTGATGTTGGCGGTCTTGTGTTTTGAAACGAAAAAGAAAATAAAGAAACAATTGTGGATGCTGTTGCGGCTAGTGCTACCGGGGTATGATAACCTAGCATAGCTTAACCAGCTACTCACCGGGTTGCTGAAGTGCCTCTGCTATTTCTCACCAACATTCAGCCTATCTTTTTTTTTTTTTACTTTGTCATGGTCTTTCCTCGAGGAAATGTCAAAAAGGCAGGGGTATTGTTGCCCTTGCTCAATGAACCTTTCCTCGTCACAGAAAGTTCAGGCAGTTCATCTGGACACAACGTTTATTGAGAGAGATACGTTTCATCACTCCTCAAAGTGACCTCTTCAGTCTCAACTGACTGCAGGTATCCCCACCCTTATAAATCATACAGTGGCATAATGACTGAAACCAATGATCAGTTTAATATGCAAATTGCCGTGACCATTAACTAGAGTTTCGATGGCAATGTGTACTGTTCACAGAGGATTTGGGAATGGTTGCAATCACAGCATTGTAAGGTGGTGATGGATGTAGTCTTAGCCGATGTACAAGTCATGGCAATCCTCCTGGCACTTAACACGGTACACTGCATTGCTCTGTTTGTGCTGGGGGAACCCAATCCTTAGGGTGGACCAACTTCTGGTGCAGTGTGTTTTGGGGTTTGAAAACAACTGAGACACGGTATTTGGAAAAGACGCGTCTCAACTTTTTCGACATTCCTGCCACATACGGAATCACCACTGGCTTATGCTGAGGCAGCTGTTGTCCTTCTTGTGTCTTTGACCAGTTAGTGCACTGTCTGGGCATCTTCCTGGCTTTGACAAATGCCCAGTTAGGATAACCACACTTAACCAGAACCAGAATCTTTCCTCGGTGTCGTGGTTCCACCTGACAGCAACAATAGCAGCATCGCTTTCTTTTTGCCATGTTTACATATGTGAACCAGAGAGCACTGTCATCCTATTGGCCAACATCAAGGAAGACATCGTAGAGTTGTCAAACTAGGCAGGAAAATACAAAACATTCTGACATGCTAGACTTTTCGTCGGGGTGTCGTCCCAGATGCCACATCACTGTTCTTCAGTTATGTCTCACTGCGCGGGCTAAAGACGCATGTTCATCGTTCCCAATGTTCATAACCGGGCCCAACGCTGGATATTTGTTGGCGGCAACAAAATTGGGCTGAAATCGTGTAGTCTGATCCCAGCTCTAGTCTGCCATTGATGGTAGTATAGATAGGGTCACAACAATTTCACTCGGATGAAAATTATCATCTTCTGAGGAGAATCAAAAAGACCAAAACTAAAATGCAGCCACTAATGGGTAAACGCTTTATTAGGAATTTCTGTACATGTAAGGATCATGCCATGATAAAATTGAAAATGTGAGAGTCAAATCCTAAATGGTTTCAATTTAAACCCAAAGGAACACTTTTCTTTGTCCCGTTTGGTTTTTTTTTTTTAGCCTAGATCTCTATTTGCCATTTATGATTTCCATGTGAGTTATATGTGAATGAGGCATGCCTCCCTTTCTGTTAGTTGCTTAGAACAAGCTGTACAATGGTACCTCAGACACCAGAGAAAGCCAAACATTAAAATACAAGCTTGATGGTGTTGTCTACTTCGCCATCATCCTCAATTATACGAAACAATACAGCAATAGAAACGGCTCCTAAAACTAAAAACTACAGACCAGCAACTTGATTGGATAAGTAATGCTGAATGTGTTTCCAAGTCATTTCTCTCTAAATTGTGATAAAGCATCCAATTAACCGCAACTACAACGGTTAATTTACTCACAGTGTATGTAATTGGTAAACGCTGGGTGGAGACGTGGTCATTAGATGACTCTCAAAGGATACAACAGATTGCTAAAAATGTCCCTACTTTCAGGAAATCCTTCCAGACGGCTGAATTAGTTCCTTTACCTTTTTCAGCAGCAGTGTAAGATTTGGGAAGCAATTTATTACCACATTTATTACCTTACCGTTTGTAAATTTAAGAATAGTTATGTTTATAGAAGAGTTATCTTCATTAGT
Organism: Lampris incognitus; assembly: GCF_029633865.1. Classification (NCBI taxonomy): domain Eukaryota; kingdom Metazoa; phylum Chordata; class Actinopteri; order Lampriformes; family Lampridae; genus Lampris; species Lampris incognitus. Next base: position 12,992,348 of record NC_079213.1, read on the forward strand.
TAATGTTACTTTACATTCGTTCACGTTAATACGCTCAAAAGAAATAGTCATATCAAGGCTAGGCATACCCGATGGATTTTGATGGGAAAGAAAAGTATTCTTTTGGGTCAGGATACTGATTTACACATTTTAAATGTTCATCAGTAATCTCCAATAATTCACCATAACAGATTACATTTTGAAACTTCCATGACTCAGTCTAGCAAGTTAAGACATATGCTCTGCACTCTCAATGATGCTGGATTTAATTAGACTCCTATACCCTCTCTCTTTCACCCAACTCTCTTCACCATTGCACTACTACTACTACTACTACTACTTCTTTGGACCACTCCTGTTAGGGGTCACCACAGTGGATCATCCGTTTCCATCGCTTCCTGTCCTCTGCATCTTCCTCTGTTACACCAGCCACCTGCATGTCCTCCCTCACCACATCCATAAACCTCCTCCTCCCTCTTTTCCTCTTCCCTGGCCCTCCATTTTCAGCATCCTTCTCCCAATATACCCAGCATCTCTCCTCCGCAAATGTCAAGTCAATTTTATTTGTATAGCCCAATATCACAAATTGCAAATTTGCCTCAAGGGGCTTTACAGCAACAAAACATCCTGTCCTTAGACATTCACATTGGATCCAAGTCACTTCAATCTTGCTTCTCTTGTTTTCTCTCCAAACTGTCCAACCTGAGCTGTCCCTCTAATATACTCATTCCCAATCCTGTCCTTCTTCGTCACTCTCAATGGAAATCTTAGCATCTTCAACTCTGCCACCTCCAGCTCCGCCTCCTGTCTTTTCATCAGTGCCACTGTCTCCAAACCATATAACATAGCTGGTCTCACAACCATCTTGTAAACCTTCCATTTAACTCTTGCTGGTCCCATCCATCCATCCATTATCTGAACCGCTTATCCTGCTCTCAGGGTTGCGGGGATGCTGGAGCCTATCCCAGCAGTCATTGGGCAGCAGGCAGGGAGACACCCTGGACAGGCCGCCAGGGCGCGCGCACACACACACACACACACACACACACACACACACACACACACACACACACACACACACACACACACACACACACACACACACACACACACAAACATTCATTCCTAGGGACAATTTAGCACGGCTGATTCACCTGACCTACATGTCTTTGGACTGTGGGAGGAAACCGGAGCCCCCGGAGGAAACCCCACACAGACACGGGGAGAACATGCAAACTCCACACAGATGCCCTCCTGACACTCATCTCCACCCTGCCTGCACTCTCTTTTTCACCTCTTCACCTTCACCTCTTTACATTGAACAGTCGACCCCAAGTATTTAACCTCATGCCTTCATCACCTCCACTCCTTGCATCCTCACCATTCCACTGTCCTCCCTCTTGTTCACATGTAGGTGTTCCATCTTGCTCCTGCTGACTTTCATTCCTCTTCTCTCCAGTGCATATCTCCACCTCCCCAGGCTCTCCTCAACCTGCACCCTACTCTCGCTACAGATCACAATTTCATCCTCGAACATCATAGTCCACGGAGACTCCTGCCTGATCTCGTCCGTCAACCTGTCCATCAACATTGCAAACAAGAAAGGGCTCAGAGCCAATCCTTGATGTAACCCCACCTCCACCTTGAACCCATCTGTCATTCCAACCGCACACCTCACCACTGTCACACTTCCCTCATACATATCCTGCACCACTCCTACATACTTCTCTGCAACTCTTGACTTCCTCATACAATACCACACCTCCTCTCTTGGCACCCTGTCAGAGACTTTCTCTAAATCCACAAAAACACAATGTAACTCTTTCTGGCCTTCTCTATACTTCTCAATCAACATTCTCAAAGCAAACATCGCATCTGTGGTGCTTTTTCATGGCATGAAACCATACTGCTGCTCGCTAATCATCACCTCTCCTCTTCACCTGGCTTTTATTACTCTTTCCCGTATCTTCATGCTGTGGCTGATCAACTTTATACCTCTGTAGTTGCCACAGCTCTCTCAAACATTGACCAGAAAGAAATGTAAAGTGCTTTGAGCGGCTGCTGCAGCTAGAAAAGCGCTTTATAAAATGCAACTTGATTGATGATTAAAGAAATGTCTTAACTCCCTGTGATCTTAATGACTCTTCCATCTATACTTCTAGATGAGTCGTAACCACCAGTCAACCAACCCATGGGGTGTTGAGGTCACATCCTCCCCTTTCACCTACATTAAAGGGTCCAAAACATTACTTCTGAACGCCTTCTATGAGCACCGGATGGCAAATGCCAGCATCCGCTTGCTTGGCATCATATGGCGGAAAGAGGACAAGCTGCATTTTCACTGTGTCCTCTGCTGCAATGATGAAGAACAGCTTGTTCCCGTGAAGGCAGAACTCACAACCCACAACTCGCACTACTTCTTCCCATATGGCACTGGTGACTTCCTGTGCCAGATACCCCATGGCTGCCAACCCAGGTATAAAGGAGTATAAGATGAAGTTTGACATTTTGAGTCCAAATGTGACCTTTTTAGAAAGCCCACAAGAACTTGATTTCAAATAATAGAAACGTCGTTTTTAATACCCAATATGTGCATCTTAAAGCATTAAACAAAATTAGAAAAAGATAATAATTACTTAAACTTTCTGACATTAAACTAATCTGCCCAATCAGGGCTGGGTGTGATCTGGTCACATAATGATTGACAGTGGCGCCTCCTTGGCAATGAAAACATACAACCTAATGACATGGTGGTCAGTGGAAGTAGCTATGGTTCATTTAACCTACAAATGAATTTTAAGATAAAGAACTGTCGCAAATAAGTCATGCAAATTAAGTTACATGTCTGACATTTTTGTTTAAGCAAAATGTCAAGAAGGACGGACCAGTTGAGACCAAGTAGTTGACCAGATTATTAAATTCTATTTATTCGGCATTTCTTTTATTGGGGAAAAAATTGATACACCTATATACATAAATGTATATGGGTGGTTTTTATTCAATTTTTATCATTTCCATAAAGGAGTGTGTGTGTGTGTGTGTGTGTGTGTGTGTGTGTGTGTGGGAGAGAGTGGGAGAGAGGGAGAGAAACGTTTTGGCAGTTTATACTCAACATTTTTACTCTGAGGCAGGGCATACAACTGATTTATGTAGCTCTGTACTATGTATATTTGTGTTATGTGACCACAGTCTTGCTGTGCACTGATCACGTCAACTGAAGGTTACTCATTGCAACCCAAGTTCTATGAGCACAGGCGGGGTCCTCCAACAGAACTCAATTGCTTAACCATTTCACCAGTCTGTCCCGCTCGTAAGCCAAGAACCCAGGCTGGGCAGCTTGGCTATCAAGCCGTTGGTCTGTGACAGCGCCGTACAAAACTGGTGTCGGCTATGGTGGTGCTGTCAGCAAATGGGGTGGCTGGGTGAGCTGCAGCCATCAAGCCAAAGAGACGCATCAAAGTAAGTGCCGGGATAGACTGAGCCCGTTGCACTTCTCAAATCATGTCCAACACAGCCACTCTCCTGGGTTCAACATCACATTTCAAAATGTGTTTGTGAGGAGGTGGCAGCCCAGTGAGCAGTGACCATACTGCAGAGCTCCTGCTGTGTGGTTGCCTTCAACAGCGCAGTGGAGAGCTCTTGAGGTGGAGCTGGTGTTGGTCTGGGAAGGAGAGGAACACCAAGCAGAGCCTCTGTCCCGATGCTTTTTGGCAGTCATGTTTAGCCGAACCTGCTGCATACTGACAGTGGCCAAACCCATGACATGGTCCAACACAGTGTAGCAACGGCTCTCTGGCGAGCTAGTTAAAGAGGTACTAAACATTCAGTCGGGGTGTCTTTGCGACAAGGTGTCTGATAATGTGCTGGAAGGCGGGCCAGTGGAGGAGACCACAGCGGTGATTCTGGAGGTGCACTGGGCCCTTCTCCTAGATCTCCCAAGCTACTCTTGCCTAACAAATCCACACACACCCCCATCCTGCCCCCTTCTCAGCACCTTGTCCACTTTTTAGCATTTTTCAAAATTATGCTGTGGGTGGAGTTAGACCTGGTGGAGAAGCAACGTGTGGCTCCAGCATCCCGCGTCCCTAATTAGGATAAGCAGGGCGGCACGGTGGTCCAGTGGTTAGCCCTGTCGCCTCACAGCAAGAAGGTCCTGGGTTCAAACCCTGGGGTTGTCCAACCATGGGGGTCATCCCAGGTCGTCCTCTGTGTGGAGTTTGCATGTTCTCCCTGTGTCTGTGGTGGGTTTTCTCTGGGTGCTCCGGTTTCCCCCACCATCAAAAGAAACATGCATGTTAGGGTTAATACTCCTGTCTGTGCCCCTGACCAAGCCAATGGGAAAAGAACTGGAGTTGGTCCCTGGGCGCTGCATGAAGATGGCGGCCCACTGCTCCTAGCTACACAGATCACCGCTAGGATGGGTTAATTTGCAGTCACTGAATTTCCCTAAGGGGATTAATAAAGGAAACTTAATTAATTAATTAAAGTTACACTTTAAGCTGTACAGCCATCCAGGATGGCAGCTGCAGCTCTTCTCTGTAGTGGTGGTTCTGCCTGCCATAATGGCAGATGGGGACACTTCCAAGAGTGTCTCCTTTTTACTGGCCATTGCAAGCTGCACTGGAAGGAAGAATATTTTGTCTTAAATATTTCAACATCTCCTTGACAGGCTGTCGTGGAGGGGCAGGTCCATTGCTCCCTGACCAGCTCACCGAAAGGGGACAAAGTCGGTGGCTAAGCCATCATCATGCAGGGTCAGGATGCTTCGGTGGAGCTCCTCAGTAATCACATCCACTTTGGCGAAGTCGATGTAGGCAGAGACAGGGAACAACGGAGACTGTTTAATGCATGAATGGAGGTCTATATGCTCTGTGCCCCTGAGAGCATACAGATACGGCCCAATTGGTGCAAAGCTGTCCTCTGGCTGCTGGATTTCTTCTCAGGATAATGCAATCTTTTATTAAATGGATGAATGCTCTTTCAGGCATTGAAAGTCGGGGGATATGGAGCACTGTCCCAGGTCCCCTTTTATAGACTGGAATCAATCAATGGAGTCCTGCTGGAGGCTGGAGCCTGTGTGACATAGAGCAGGGAAGTTGCATGTTCGCTGAGTTTTCCATCCATCCATCCATTATCCAAACCATTCATCCTGCTCTCAGGGTTGCGGGGATGCTCGAGCCTATCCTAGCAGTCATTGGGTGGCAGGCGGGGAGACACCCTGGACAGGCCACCAGGCCATCACTGAGTTTGGATTTTTGATTTTTCTTTTGTCTAATTTTTTACAGTTATCTTGAAATTTGTAGAAAAAAAATGCGAAAGAACAAAACAAAATATATTTTGTATACCGGCGAAGGAGAAGGAGAGGGGGAAAGCATGTCCAGAGGTAGCTAGAGAGGAGGAAGGGTAGACATGTGGAGGTGAGAGTTGGAACTTTGAATGTTGGCACTATGACTGGTAAAGGGAGAGAGCTGGCTGACATGATGGAAAGAGGAAAGGTAGGCATACTGTGTGTGCAAGAGACCAGGTGGAAGGGGAGTAAGGCCAGGAGTATCGGAGGTGAGTTCAAACTCTTTTACCATGGTGTGAATAGGAGGAGAAATGGGGTAGGGGTAATTCTGAAGGAAGAGTATGTCAAGAGTGTGCTGGAGGTGAAGAGAGTGTCAGACAGAGTGATGAGTATGAAGATGGAAATTGAAGGTTTATTGCTGAATGTTATCAGCGCATATGCCCCGCAAGTTGGGTGTGAGATGGATGAAAAAGAAGAATTCTGGAGTGAGTTGGACGACATGGTGGAGAGGGTACCCAAGGAGGAGAGAGTGGTGACTGGAGCGGTCTTCAATGGACATGTTGGTGAAGGGAACAGAGGTGATGAGGAGGTGATGGGAAGGTATGGAGTCAAGAAGAGAAATGTGGAAGGACAGATGGTGGTCGATTTTGCGAAAAGGATGGAAATGGCTGTGGTGATACATATTTCAAGAAGAGGGAGGAACACAGGGTGATGTACAAGAGTGGAGGAAAGTGCACACAGGTGGACTATATCTTATGTAGAAGGCACCATCTAAAAGGGATTGGAGACTGCAAGGTGGTGACAGGGGAGAACGTAGCTAGGCAGCATAGGATGGTGGTCTGTAGGATGACTTTGGAGACCAAGAAGAGGAAGCGAGTGAAGACACAGCCGAAGATCAAATGGTGGAAGTTGAAGAAGGAAGACTGTTGTGTGGAGTTCAGGCAGGAGTTAAGACAGGCACTGGGTGGTAGTGAAGAGTTGCCAGATGGCTGGACAACCACTGCAGAAATAGTGAGGGAGACAGCTAGGAAGGTACTTGGTGTGTCATCAGGACAGAGGAAGGAAGACAAGGAGACTTGGTGGTGGAATGAGGAAGTACAGCAAATTATACAGAGGAAAAGGTTGGCAAAGAAGAAGTGGGATAGTCAGAGAGATGAAGAAAGTAGACAGGAGTACAAGGAGATGCAGCGTAAAGCAAAGAGAGAGGTGGCAAAGGCAAAGGAAAGGCGTATGGAGAGTTGTATGACAGGTTAGACACTAAGGAAGGAGAAAAGGACTTGTACCGATTGGCTAGACAGAGGGACCAAGCTGCAAAGGATGTGCAGCAAGTTAGGGCGATCAAGGATAGAGATGGAAATGTGCTGACAAGTGAGGAGAGTGTGCTAAGAAGGTGGAAGGAATACTTTGAGGGGCTGATGAATGAAGAAAATGAGAGAGAAGGTTGGATGATGTAGGGATAGTGAATCAGGAAGTTCAGTGGATTAGCAAGGAGGAAGTGAGGGCAGCTATGAAAAGGATGAAGAATGGAAAGGCAGTTGGTTCTGATGACATACATGTGGAGGCATGGAGATGTTTAGGAGAGATGGCAGTGGAGTTTTTAACTAGATTGTTTAACACAATCCTGGAAAGTGAGAGGATGCCTGAGGAGTGGAGAAGAAGCATACTGGTACCGATTTTCAAGAACAAGGGAGATGTGCAGAACTGTAACAACTACAGAGGTATAAAGTTGATCAGCCACAGTATGAAGATTTGGGAAAGAGTAATAGAAGCTAGGTTAAGAGGAGAGGTGACGATCAGCAAGCAGCAGTATGGTTTCATGCCACGAAAGAGCACCACAGATGCGATGTTTGCTTTGAGAATGTTGATTGAGAAGTAAAGAGAAGGTCAGGAAGAGTTGCATTGTGTCTTTGTAGATTTAGAGAAAGCTTATGACAGAGTGCCGAGAGAGGAGGTGTGGTATTGTATGAGGAAGTCAGGAGTTGCAGAGAAGTATGTAGGAGTGGTGCAGGATACATATGAGGGAAGTGTGACAATGGTGAGGTGTGTGGTTGGAATGACAGATGGGTTCAAGGTGGAGATGGGATTACATCAAGGATCGGCTCTGAGCCCTTTCTTGTTTGCAATGGTGATGGACAGGTTGACGGACAAGATCAGGCAGGAGTCTCCATGGACGATGATGTTCGCGGATGACATTGTGATCTGTAGTGAGAGTAGGGTGCAGGTTGAGGAGAGCCTGGAGAGGTGGAGGTATGCACTGGAGAGAAGAGGAATGAAAGTCAGTAGGAGCAAGACGGAATACCTATGCGTGAATGAGAGAGAGGACAGTGGAATGGTCAGGATGCAAGGAGTGGAGGTGACAAAGGCATTTGAGTTTAAATACTTGGGGTCAACTGTCCAAAGTAACAGGGAGTGCAGTAGAGAGGTGAAAAAGAGAGTGCAGGCAGGTTGGAGTGGGTGGAGAAGTGTGTCAGGAGTGATTTGCGACAGAAGGGTATCAGCAAGAGTTAAAGGGAAAGTTTACAAGATGGTTGTGAGACCAGCTATGTTATATGGTTTGGAGACATTGGCACTGACGAAAAGACAGGAGGCGGAGCTGGAGGTGGCAGAGTTGAAGATGCTAAGATTTTCACTGGGAGTAACGAAGAAGGACAGGATTAGGAACGATTATATTAGAGGGACCTCTCAGGCTGGACGGTTTGGAGACAAAGCAAGAGAGGCAAGATTGAGATGGGTTGGACATGTGTGGAGGAGAGATGCTGAGTTTATTGGGAGAAGGAAGCTGAATATGGAGCTGCCAGGGAAGAGGAGAAGAGGAAGGCCAAAGAGGAGGTTTATGGATGTGGTGAGGGAAGACATGCAGGTGGCTGGTGTGACAGAGGAAGACGCAGAAGACAGGAAGAAATGGAAACGGATGATCCGCTGTGGCGACCCCTAACGGGAGCAGCCGAAAGTAGTAGTAGATACTACTACTACTATTCTTTACCGTGATGGACTGGCAGCCTGTCCAGGGTGTCTCCCCGCCTGCCGCCCAATGACTGTTGGGATGGGCTCCAGCATCCCCGCGACCCTGAGAGCAGGATAAGCGGTTTGGCTAATGGATGGATGGATGCTATTATTTAGTAGTCTTTTGTTGTTGGTAAACTGCTTTTTTTTAAATCACTTGTTTTGCTCCATCACTCTCTAAAACAGGCAGATGCTTTTAGTCATTTGTGTTTGCGAGTCCAGTGCCCTCCATCCAGTTCAAGTCGCTCCTGAATATGAGCAAAATGAAATTATCCTTTTGTTTTGTCTTTTTTAGTTGAGGTCATATCTAAGATCTGTGCCTTGGTTGTATTATGGAAAATAATGTTTTCCAAATCTGACGTTTGAGCAGGTATGCAGGGCTGGTCTCTGAAGCAGGGAGCCTGGATAATGTCACCTTCCTGCCTGTGCTTGGCCAGGTACAACGGCAGACTGGTTTCCCTCTCAACTTCACCGTGTGCCTGTCAACCATGTTCAATAACTATGACAATGTGCTACAGTTCATCCAGGTTAGTGAGAGTCAATATATGTAATATGATTTATATGCTGTATCAAACATCAAGACAAGGACATATTGAGAAATAACAATATTGCTTTCTTGTAGGCGTGTGGTGTTCCTCCTGGTGAATTGGCGATTACATAAAATATTTACACACAAGAGGAATTTGAGGGAATGTTCATAAGTAATATGCTGTAGATATGATGGTTAAGTGGGTAGCGGCATTCGTTGTTTATTTAGTTCACTCAGCTGAAACGATGAAATAAGTTCAGAAAATTGTGCCACTCAGCTGTAATCCAACCTTTAACACCAGGGAAGGACAGCATGTAAATTACATCATAGTACTACGACAACCAAAATCCCAGACGATGTCTAGTGTATATGTCAATACTGTTGTCGATAAACTTCCCAGCTAAACTAGGGCTGCAAAGGGGTGGTGGCGTCTGGGTGGTGTGGCAGTCTATTCCGTTGCCTACCAACACGGGATGCCGATTTGAATCCCCGTGTTACCTCTGGCTTGGTCGGGCGTCCCTACAGACACAATTGGCCATGTCTGCGGGTGGGAAGCTGGATGTGGGTATGTGTCCTGGTCGCCACACTAGAGCCTCCTCTGGTCGGTCGGGGTGCCTTTTTGGGGGGGGGGGGGGCTGGGGGGAATAGGATGAGCCCTCCCCGGCTTGACAGAGGGGATGGAGCCGCGACCGGGACTGCTTGAAAGAGTGGGGCAATTGGCCAAGTACAAATGGGGAGAAAAAGGGCAAAAAAAAAAGTGGTGGTGGACGGGGAGCCAAAAAACCTCAATTCCCGCGTTTTTCTGTCCAGGCAATGGAGCTCTATCGCCTCTTAGGGGCTCAAAGGGTGGTTATCTACAAGAATAGCTGCTCTCCTGCCATGGAGGAGGTGCTGCGTTATTACACCAACCAGGTACAGTAACAGCAACCAGAGTAGCTGCTGACAATTGTTTTTCCTACCTATGACACTGACATCGCTCAGACAGACCAGGCCTGTCGATAGGAAAGCAATGCATCCTTTGGCGACTTGCAGAAACATTCTGCGTTGAATGACTAGCTAATGACCTTTCATCCTTTACTGAAACCGCCCTGCTTTTTATTAAACCTGGAGTGACTGTTGGTTGAAAATAATAATGAAAATAATCATTGATATTTGGCTTGCAGCAAGATGGCTGAGCTTTAGCCCATCACATGTGGTCACTCTCAGGAGAAGACATTGAATCGGCTAAGACGGATTTATTTCAAAGAAGAACCGGTTGAGACATTTTCCTTTGACCCCCTTAGATTTCTGACACTCCTTGTGTTGTCCTGGGTGCCAATGTTCATATTGTTTCTATTGTTATTGGCCCAATACAACCCATCATAGCCATTTTCAGACTCTAGTCTCATTCAAACAGTACTCCTTTACAAGTTGTATCCGTCATTCTTTCAGGTCCATCACTTTGTGGCAGGGCCAGGCTTAGCTCTATGTTAATCTGCTTTTTAAAATGGACAGCGATGGTGTCCGGGTAGCATATTATTAGCTATTATTATTTTAGCTTATTGATATTATTATAGTAATACTATTGTTATTATTATTAGCTATTATTATATTATTATTATCATTATTATTATAGCATCTTATTAGCGGGCAGGATCTATTTCATTGCCTACCAATGTAGGTATGTGTCCTGCTCGCTGCACTAGCGCCTCCTCTGGTTGGTCGGGGCGCCTGTTCAGGGGGACGGGGTAACTGGGGGGAATAGCGTGACCCTCCCACGCGCTACGTCCCCCTGGCGAAACTCCTCACTGTCAGGTGAAAAGAAGCGGCTGGCGACTCCACATGTAACGGAGGAGACGTGGTCGTCTGCAGCCCTCCCTGGGTCGGCAGAGGGGGCGGAGCAGCAACTGGGGCGGCTCGGAAGAGTGGGGTAATTGGCCGGATACAACTGGGGAGAAAAAGGGGAGAAAATCCAATTTAAAAAATAAAAAAAAATGGACAGTGATTACAGTGGATTGAGTCACTTTTCAACAAATCATATTTTGTATTTTCTGAGTAGCTTCTACTTACTAGAAAATATAAACGGTATTGCGAATACCCAGTTATTATAACTGATGTTACATCAACAAGGAATCTTTTTTTTTTTTACCTTTGCAGCAGAATCTCACAAAACTCCCACAAACCTCTGCTTAGTCACAGAAAACCCCACTCCGTCGCCCACCACCTCTGATCAGACCCTTAATGTTCCCCATTGAGCAGTAAATGTAACTGTGCCCTTCCAGGTGGGCCTGGTTAAGGTGCTGCCCTGGCCGATTGATGCCCACATCAAAGTGTCGTCGAGCTGGCTGGCCTCTCTGTCGCCGGGCGACCTCCACTACTACGGCCAGATACCGGCCAACAACGACTGTCTCTACAGATACATGTACAAGAGCAGATACCTGTTGATGCACGATGCGGACGAAGTCATCCTGCCCACAGGTAGCGTGGCGAGTGAACGAAAAGTCTCCTGAGTGAAAGAGCAAGAAAGAGTTGATTATTAGAATCCGAATCGTCTTTATTTGGCCATGTATGTTTGCACATGTGGCTCTCGGCGTGCTTGCGTAGCATAACAGCACACCAGTCTCCAGGAATAGTATATACGTGTACAAGGAATGGCGTCATACAGGTGAAACAGGAAGGCAGTAGTGCAAAGACGCTGGAATACATGTTAGCAGCTTACTTATACACACGAGGTTGGTGGACATGACAGAATATGCATGTATACGTACAATATCCAGTATATACAGCATGCTTGGATTTATTATTGTTATTATTCTGTTGACAGAGGATGGCAGTTGGGCAGAGCTGCTGCTCACTCTGGACAAAAAACACGGAGAAAACGCCAACTACTACTTCGCTAACAATGTCTTCCCTATTGAGGAAAAGGACAGTGACAGCAGGTGAGGATAGCAGGGAGATGCCTGAAGGAAAGAACGAACAAATAAACCGCTCCTAATTTTTAAATCAAAAAAACTAGCTCCCACAAAATGGTGACTCGTCAAACCAGCTCTGTTATCCAGTTTAGACGAGCGAAATCGGGGCAAGACGTCCCGCTGTACTGTTCAGATTACCCCGCCCCGCCCAGAAGTTGCACAGTACTTCATAAATAGTATTACTGGTAATAATTATGATAACAACTCAGAAATAAAGCAACGGAGAAATGAAGAACAAGCATTTTATTCATTTAAAAAAAAAACCCCACTTCAGCAGTGTTCTACTAAGTCTTGTCATCAAAGCCCACTTGTAACCTGCCGTTGATCTGAGTCCAGATATAACCTACCAGAGTGGAAGGACGTTCCTGGTGTCAACTTCCTGCTCCATGTCCTGAGGGAGCCGGATAACTCGGGCTACATTACAGGAAAGCTGATTGTTAACCCACGCAGCATACTGCAGTATGAGGTGCACGCCATCCAGCAACACAACTCAGGGGGACACACAGTGAGGGTAAGGGTCTCGTGACTTTTGTTGTTGACACTGATAGTGTGGTTTGTATTGTTACTTAGTGATAGGACTATAACACCTGGACTATTTCACCTTCCCCGCGTCGTTTTGCAGCAGATTGGAGAGAGTTGTTCTTTCATGAAGAACCATAATATATGAGTTGTGTAATATTTGCTAGTAATATTTGATTTGCTAATGTCCCTTACGGCTTTCCGTAGCGCCACAACAAAGTCACGTGATGTACGTAACAACGTCAGTCGGAATCCGGTCGGTGAATAAACACCCAGCACGAGAGAAGTCGTCCTTGCTTTATTAATGTTATAAGTTAACATAGCCAGAGGGCACAGATCATTACATGGTGTCAGAGTAGCGGAGTTTAAATACCCAATATGGATTCGTACGGCGTTCCAGCTCCACGGATGGACTGGGAATCGGCGAACTTACCTGAAGCATGGAGACGATTTCGACAAACAACGGAGCTAATGTTCACGGGCCCCCTGCGCGGGAAGAATGAAGAGGAGAAATGCAGCTACCTCCTGCTCTGGATAGGGGAAAAAGGGCGCGATGTGCACAACACTTGGACACTCAGCGGAGAACAAGCCAAGAAGCTAGAAACGTACTACGATAAGTACACTGAGTACATCACCCCCAAAGCAAACCCGATTTATGCCAGATATAAATTTCATGAAAAGATGCAGGGAGAGAGTGAATCCTTCGAACGATTTGTAACTGAGCTAAAGCTCCTAGTCAAAGACTGTGGCTACCCAAATGCCGACGAGATGGTCAGGGACCGCATCGTGTTTGCCACCAACTCACCCAGAGTGAGAGAAAAGCTACTTAGCCAGGGAGCTGAGCTAACGCTAGAAAAGGCCATAGATGTAGCCCGCTCACACGAGCTAGCAAAGCAACAGCTAAAGTCTATGGGCCAGGGCAGCACACATGAAACGGTGCACGCAATAGGCAGAAAGACTTACAAACCGAACGCACCCAAAGCAGCTAACGCTAACTTCAGACAAAGGGAGGGTAACGTTAGCACCGCCGCTAGGGCGTGTAGCTATTGTGGAGGGCTACACGGCGCTAAAGCCACTTGCCCAGCTAAGGGTAAACAATGCATTAAATGCAAGAAGCTCAATCATTTTGCTAAAGTATGCAAGTCTAGCTCCCAGGGACAGACAAAGTACTACCGCGGCACAGTACATGCCGTCGGAGAGAACCCAGAAGAGTACACCACATCACAGAGCATAATGGATGAGTATGCAGATGTTTTCCAAGGAATAGGAGAGTTCCCAGGCGAGTGCACCTTCCGCGTCACACCAGATGCAACGCCGGTCGTCTGCCCGCCACGCAGAATCCCCATCGCCCTACGCAGCAAACTGAGGGACGAGCTTGACAGCATGGAGAAAGGCGGCATAATCTGTAAGGTAACAGAACCCACAGAATGGGTGAACGCACTCGTCATTGTTGAGAAGCCAAAGACAGGCAAACTTAGAGTGTGTTTAGACCCCAGAGCTCTTAACAAAGTGATACAACGACCTCACTACCCCCTCCCCACGCTGGAGGACGCCACCACAAAGCTCGCTGGAGCTGAGTACTTTAGCGTGTTAGACGCGCGGTCAGGCTATTGGGCCATCAAACTGAGCACTGAATCCTCAATGTTGACGACATTTAACACAGTGTTTGGCAGGTATCGTTTCCTCAGACTGCCATTCGGAATCGTGTCCGCTCAAGACGAGTTCCAGAGACGCGTGGATGAAACATATGAAGGATTGGACGGTGTGACGGCCATAGTGGACGATATACTAGTGTTCGGCAAGACTAAAGAGGAACATGACCAGCGTCTCAGAGCGATGCTGAAGCGCACAAGGGAGCGAGGGGTGAGGCTCAACCCCGACAAGTGTCACATATGCGTGTCCGAGGTAAGCTACTTCGGCCACACGCTCTCACACGAAGGCATCAAACCAGACCCACACAAGGTGAAGGCGGTCAAGGACATGCAACCCCCACAGAACAAAGCAGAGCTGGAGACAGTCCTCGGCATGATCAACTACCTCGCCAGATTCGCTCCACACCTCTCACAGATAAACTCACCCCTCAGACAGCTTCTGAAACAGGACAGTGAGTTTGTGTGGGATGCAGTCCACGACAAGGCGTTCCAAGAGATGAAGAATCTCATTACACAGCACCCAGGTCCAGTACTCTCATATTTCGACCCGCAGAAAGAGCTGCGACTCCAAGTGGATGCATCCAAAAGTGGCCTTGGGGCTGTCATGCTCCAAGATGGCAAACCAATTGCCTATGCGTCCAAGTCACTCAACAGCACTGAAGAAAACTACGCACAGATAGAGAAGGAGCTCTACGCTGTGGTCTTCGGCTGCAAGAGGTTCCACGAGTACATGTATGGACGAAAAGTGATTGTGGAGTCAGACCACAAGCCTCTGGAGGCAATACTAAAAAGCCACTGGCAGCAGCACCACCCCGGCTGCAACGGATGATCCTGGCGCTCCAAAAATACGACATCCAAATCATCCACCGCCCCGGTAAGGACATACCGGTGGCCGACACACTGTCACGCAAGTCAATAGAACACCACGACAGTGACCTACAGGAAGGGATGGAGGCCCAAGTGCACACAGTCCTCAGCAACATCCCTGTGAGCGACACAAGACTCACAGAAATCAAGCAGGAAACAGCGCAAGATCCACAGCTCACCGCACTCAGACGAGCCACACTCACTGGCTGGCCAGACACAAAGAAAAAGTGCCCGCCCAGCATCCAGGAATACTGGAACCACAGAGCAGAAATCTCAGAAATGGACGGTATCCTGTTCAAAGGTGAGAGAATCATTGTCCCCCAAAAGCTTCGCAAGGACATGATACAGCGCATCCATGCCAGCCACCTTGGCGTGGAAAAAAGCAAATGCCGAGCAAGAGACTTACTGTTCTGGCCTGGCATGGGGAAACAGATCGAGGATGCGGTAGCAGACTGCAGCATATGCCAAGAACGGCGCAGCGCAAATGCAAAGGAACCAATGAGGTCACACGCCATACCCGAGCGGCCGTGGCAAGTGATAGGCACAGACCTATTCACATGGAACTCACAGGACTTCATAGTCACTGTGGACTACTACTCCAGATTCTTCGAGCTAGAAAGACTTTACAGCTGCACCTCATCTGCCGTCATCATGAAGCTGAAAGCAGCAATGGCTCGACACGGAATCCCCGAGACTATCATCAGCGACAACGGTCCGTGCTACAGCTCTGGTGAGTTCCGCAACTTCTCACAGACATGGGGTTTCTCACACACCACCACAAGCCCCCACTACCCACAGAGCAACGGCCTCTCCGAGAAGACTGTCCAGACGGCCAAACGCATCCTGGACAAAGCCAAAGCTGAGAACAAAGACCCCTACATGAGCTTGCTGGAGTATCGCAACACACCGGTGGACAACCTGAAATCACCGGCACAGCTACTGATGAGTCGGAGGCTGCGGTCCATTCTCCCATCAACAGCAAAACACCTGCAGCCACAGATCGCCAGTCAGGAGGATGTTCACAAAAGGAGAGAGGTATGTCAACAGCGCCAGCAGGCATACTACAACCGAACAGCCAAACCTCTGCCCCACCTGCCCGCAGGCACACCAATCCGCTTCCGGCAGGAGAATGGATCCTGGAGACCTGCAACTGTGGAAAGACCAGCGAACACAGACAGGAGCTACCACATCCAAACCAAAGAAGGTCAGATCTACCAACGCAACCGTCAACACCTGCGACAAAGCAGAGTGAACACTCACACTACGCACACACACACTTCACAGCAGACTGTTACCAGCGCTAACAACAACACACAAGCCCATCAGCAAGAGCATGCTGAACCTCCAGACACGAACAATCAGCGACAACCAGACACACAGCCTGGTTACACCACGAGGTCAGGTCGCACGATCAAACCAAGACAAATCCTTGACTTATGAATGTTAAAAAAAAGAGAATTTTACACCAACCTGTACTATACCTGCTATGTTTTGAAAAGAAATATTTACAGCGTTCACTTACCTTGTGTACCTACCTGCTGTTTGCAGTTACCAGTAATGAAATGAAAAAAAAAAGAAGATGAAAAGTTATTACGGCGTCACATTTAGACAGTGAAGGAAATGTTTTACACTACTTTGTTGCAGTCCAGTTATATAAGAGTTCCACTTTCATATTCTTTCTTATTAAGATTGTATTCGCTTATAAACGTGCTCAACGTGGTCTGTATCTCTGCAGAGAAAGCAGCACTTTTCAGAAAAAGGGAGATGTAATATTTGCTAGTAATATTTGATTTGCTAATGTCCCTTACGGCTTTCCGTAGCGCCACAACAAAGTCACGTGATGTACGTAACAACGTCAGTCGGAATCCGGTCGGTGAATAAACACCCAGCACGAGAGAAGTCGTCCTTGCTTTATTAATGTTATAAGTTAACATAGCCAGAGGGCACAGATCATTACAAGTTGTACATCTTTTACAAACTGTTTGATAGCTTCACGCACGCTAAAGCATGTAATACACATGCCGGTCCACTAGAGGATAAAGTGTCAGTGTCACATTTTGCCTCGCCTAGGCGTGAGATGCCTACGTATTTTTTTAATTTTTAATTTTGGCCTATTCTTTTCTGTTGGCCCGCATCCACGTCACGTGACTGTCAAGTTTCTTTCTGCAAAAAACAAA
This sequence comes from Lampris incognitus, assembly GCF_029633865.1. Classification (NCBI taxonomy): domain Eukaryota; kingdom Metazoa; phylum Chordata; class Actinopteri; order Lampriformes; family Lampridae; genus Lampris; species Lampris incognitus. The sequence continues at coordinate 13,009,312 of NC_079213.1, forward strand.
ATGGCGGATTTCCTTTTATTCTTCGTGGAAAAATGTAATATTTTAAGATGGTTTCGGGTTGTGTTACGGGTCTAGATAGATCGATGCCATCGGCTATCCACTAGTTTACCTTAGATACACATGACCCGCGCTCAGGAACATGTTACATCACTTTGAATATACTTGGCTGCACTGAGCAACTCGTGTGTGTGTCATTCTTTATAAGATAGCCTACTGAAACATGGTGCCAGAAGTCGGAGAACTTATTTCTTATTTTACTAGCTCGCATGTTTAAGTTTGTAGGCCTGAGTAGGTCACATGTCGGAGGATTCCGATTCAGAGCAAAGTACTTCTGCTGAAGACGTTGTCACAGAGGAGCTAACGCTAGCATTACCGGCGCCGATAGCATCACATACAATGGCAGCTAACGTGAATATTCCACCACCATCCCCGATGAGCTTCACAGGCGATTGGAGTGTCAATTGGGACATTTTTCGGGCCGAATATGAAGACTACGTCCTCGTCACGGGCATACTTGGCAAGGACAAGAAAATACAAGCGGCTACTCTAAGAAGTGTGATGGGAAGTGAATGCAGGCATATTTACCGCCACAATCTGAACCTCTCAGAAGATGATCAAGGGGATCCTGACGCCATACTGAGAGAGTTGGGGAAATACTTCAAGCCAGCAAAAAACACAATATACGAGAGGTACATTTTCGGGAGTTGCAAGCAGGAGGAAGGAGAATCGTTTGATACCTTTGTGACGAGACTGAGAGAGAGGGCAGCAACCTGTGAGTATGGACAGTTGAAAGATGAAATGATCCGTGATAAGATAGTCCTGGGAGTTGCAAGCGAGGCCGTTAGGCGCAGGCTGTTGAGAGAGAAGGATTTGAACATGGTCACAGCTATTGACATGTGTCGCGCAGCAGAGCAAACTGACATCCGTATGAGAGCAATGGAGTTTGCAACAACACCGCAGCCGGAGGCAGTGCATGCCGTTGCTAGGCAACCCAGACAAAACCAATGGAAACAGAGCAATCCACCCAGAACAGCAGGAGATGCAGGCAATTGCAAATATTGTGGCAGCTCGCATTCAAGGGGCAGAGAGCATTGCCCGGCCTCCGGGAAACAATGTAGGTCATGTGGGACACTTAATCACTTTTCTAAAGTGTGCTTAAAGAGCAAAAAGGGGCATGCTGAGGGCAAGGTAAACTGTGTGGAATACACAGAAGAACCCCCAGAGCATAGTAATGATGCAGATGATCTGTACATGTTTGAGTCAATCGGCGCAGTGCACACCAAAGGAAAGAAGTGGTTTGTGACTCTGAAACTCCACGACAAGCCACAACAATGTCAGCTGGACTCTGGAGCCACCTGCAATGTAATGGGCTTTCAAGACAAGAAAAGGCTGGCCCCAAACACACCTCTCCGCCCGAGTGACACCAGACTGAAGCTGTATTCGGGGGAAACACTGAGCTCTATAGGCACCTTTGAGACTGACTGTACTGTGAGAGGCCAAACACACAAGCTCTCATTCGAAATAGTGAGGACCAGCCAACATCCTCTTCTGTCAGGCTCCACCTGTGAACGCTTAGGGCTCATGCATTTCACAATTCCAGAGGATGTGCTCAAAATGGAACACACACAACCCTAACTAAAGAACAGCTTATCAACAGATACAGTGACGTGTTCAACTCCCCTGTGGAATCCGTGCCTGGGGAGGTCCATTTTGACCTTGATCCTAGTGTTGCTGCAGTACAGAGTGCCCCTCGCAATGTCCCAATCGCAATGAAAGCAGCAGTCAAAGCCCAGCTGGACAAGTACGAGGCTGACGGCCACCTTGCGCCTGTCACAGATCCTACAGATTGGATCAGCAACATGGTGATTGTTAAAAAACCGGAGAAGCTGAGAATATGCATTGACCCTAAACCATTGAACAAAGCCCTAAAGCGCTCTCACTACATCATGCCTACCTTGGAGGACATTTTGTATAAATTGCCCAAGGCCAGAGTCTTCACGTTAGTGGACTCTCGGGATGCATTCCTGCAATGCAAGCTGGACTATGAGAGTAGCCTCATGACCACGTTCTGGACCCCCTGGGGGAGGAAGCGGTGGCTCAAGCTACCATTTGGAGTATCGGTGGCGCCCGAGGTATATCAGCGCAAGCAGCACGAGCTCCTCGCCGGTCTGAAGGGCGTTGAGCCCATTGCAGACGATATCCTGGTCGTCGGCTGCGGGGACACAGACAAGGAGGCTGGGGACGACCACGACGTCAAGCTTGCGGCGTTGATGGAACGCTGCCGCGAGGTCAAGCTTCGCCTCGGCCTGAAGAAGTTGCAGTTCAAGGTGGCTGAGGTGCAGTTTCATGGCCACATTCTCTCATCTGCTGGACTGAAGCCCGATCCAGAGAAGGTGAGAGCCATTATTGACATGCCGAACCCAACAGATGCCAAGGGCGTGCAGCGTCTCATTGGCTTCGCTAACTATTTAGCCAAGTTCATGCCTCATCTATCTACTGTCTGCGAGCCGTTGCGACGCCTGTTGGACAAGGACACACCCTGGCACTGGCTGCCTAAGCACGAGGCGGCGGTTCATGAGCTTAAGGCGCTGGCGACAGCCATGCCCGTCCTGCGCTACTATGATGTAACTAAGCCAATCGCAATCCAGAGCGACGCCAGCCAGAGCGGTCTCGGTTGTTGTCTCATGCAGGAAGGTCAGCCCATTGCATTTGCCTCGAGGGCTCTTACCCCCACCGAAAAAAACTATGCACAAATTGAGAAGGAGTGTCTCAGTATCGTCTTCGCCTGCCAGAGGTTTCACCATTACCTATATGGCCGCGACCCAATCACAGCAGAGACGGACCATAAGCCTCTGATCTCTATTTTCAGCAAGCCACTTCTCAATGCGCCCAAGAGACTCCAGAGCATGCTCATGACTCTGCAGAACTACGACCTGAGGGTAATCTACAAACCAGGCCCAGAGATGTTCATAAGCGACACGCTCAGCAGAGCTACGGCTGGATGCTCCGGCAGAGGGACTGCATATCAGCGACACGCTATCTGCTCTCTGCAACAAGAGCAGGAAGACATACAGCACGTGAACCAGGCAGAGTACCTGAATGTGACTAACCAGCGGCTGGAACAGATCAGACGACACACCGACAGAGATGAATGCTTACAGGCACTGAAGAACACTGTTCTCGTGGGCTGGCCAGATGTAAAGGAGGAAGCGCCCCTCATCGCTAGGGAGTACTGGCCCTTCAGGGATGAAATCAGTGTGCAGAACGGAGTTCTGTTCCGGGGGCAAAAAGTCATCATCCCAAAGTCACTCCGCCCAGAAATGTTGACGCGCATACATTGAAGTCACATAGGGGGTGATGCATGCTACCGACACGCTCAAGAGACATTGTACCGGCCCAACATGCAGTCAGAGATAAAGGACTTTGTAAGCAGCTGCTCGACCTGCAACGTGTACGCCCACAATCAGCAAAAGGAGACCATACTCTCTCACGAAGTACCAACCAGGCCATGGCAGGTCTTGAGCATGGACCTATTCAGCTTCAGACAGAAAGACTATCTCCTAATAGTCGACCACTATTCCGATTTTTGGGAGATTGAGCTTCTACCCGACATGTCTGCAGAGACAGTCATCAAGCGATGTAAGGCACAGTTCGCCCGACATGGTCAGCCAGAGAAGGTTATTACAGACAACGGCCCTCAGTTCACAGCTCAGTTCACACGGTTCGCTTCTGAGTGGGAATTTGAGCACGTGACCTCCTCTCCCAGACACCCGAAAGCGAATGGCAAGGCCGAGTCGGCCCTGAAGATTGTAGAAAATCTTCTGCGTAAGGCCGCGCATGATGGTGAAGACCCCTGGAAAGCCGTGCTTCACTGGAGGAATACACCTACGGAAAACATGGGCAGCAGCCCAGCACAACGCCTCATGTCCCGCCGGTTGAAGACGTCCATCCCGGCGGCAAGCAAGCTCCTGGAACCAGCTGTTGTCGTGGGCGTCACTGAAAAGCTGCGCCACAGGAAGCAACTCGCCAGATCCTTCTATGACAGATCTGCCCGTGAATTGCCGGCACTTGAAATTGGGGAAGTCGTACGGATGAAGCCCCTGCCAGGTGATAACACTGGCCGCTGGAGAGTCGGAACTTGTCTCCGCAGGGTTGCGCCGAGGTCTTATCTTGTGGACATTGATGGCTCCCTGTACCGTCGTAACAGGATCGATCTCAGAGTGGCTGAGCCAGCTGCACGAGCCGCGCACGATCCTGTTGAACCCGCTGCGGCACACACACCGGACGGGGATCCAGCTACAGAAACTGTCATTGAGACCCCTCAGGCTGTGTTCGAGCCGAGCCCCATCAGGTCCATGCCCAAGGGGCCATCTACTCCTGTTGGCGCTCCGCGTTCAGATGGACACACTTACACAAGGGTTGGACGGCTGTCTAAACCTCCACTGAAACTCACTATGTAATCTGAATAATGTTGATGGTTGCTATGTGGGAGAGAGGGGGAAAAGAGGAGAAATGTTATCATACGCTACTGTGGTTATTACACTGGTATGGGATATGAAGAGATTTACTGCTGTTGCACTGTTATTGGTTGTTCGTATATGAAAGTAATTTTATTTTGCACTAACTTCATGTGTATGTGTTTATACTTGGAAAAGGAGGATGTTACGGGTCTAGATAGATCGATGCCATCGGCTATCCACTAGTTTACCTTAGATACACATGACCCGCGCTCAGGAACATGTTACATCACTTTGAATATACTTGGCTGCACTGAGCAACTCGTGTGTGTGTCATTCTTTATAAGATAGCCTACTGAAACAGGTTGCTTCGTAATACATCATGGTACATCTTCTGTAAATTGATTTGTAAGAAAATGTTTTCAGTGGTTGTAGCATTCAGTTTTATTTTCTGTATGTCAGAAATTCTCATTATGATTGTCTGTTTCTAAATGCAGATTGGGCTTGACCACGGAAGGCTCTATCACATGAGGCGGAAGAAGAACATGGCGCTAAAACAGAGTGATCTGGTCCGGGATGAAGGACTGCGAAGACTTGCTCCTCAGTTAATTAAGCAGGTCAACATTGTCCTGAGCAACTTGAACCTATAGTAGTGGTAAAGTTCATTCAAGTGGAAGTACTGAAGGTAAATTGCTGAAACAAAGCCTGCAAGTTTTATTGAACACTAAAAGTAGGACAGTTTCTAACTGGCTGAAAGGCTAGCGAGTGTCGTTCCTTGACAGTGATTTAGCACATGGCCGAGTCTCCAGCCCATCAATATTCGTTTTGCACCTTAAGAGTCACAGATTTGGTTGTGGACTAAGCCTCGTCCACATACTGCCAAATGTGCCATATTGATGCATTTCTGCAAAACAGGAGCTGAATCTGTGAATGCCTTTGTGCTGAGTTTTGCAGCCACGTTAAAGACAATCGGAAGTTACAACTTGGGTTTTTATCACTATGACGTAATATACTGCAATGTGCAAAAGGGGGCATGAATAAAGGTGCAATTAGAGAAGCATAAAACAAAACACAAATATAAAACAAAGTTGTTTTTGTGTTGGGGTGTCACTTAGGTCTTTAGACACGCTATGCCATTTGGAGGGGTCATCATTAAGCACTTTGGAGTATCTGTGAGGGATAACCGGAAGACTTGCCTAGCCAGGTCATAATTACTGTTATTGATAAATACTACTTCTTAAATGTGGGTCAAGGTTACTGGCAGCTTTGTAAATCAGTAGTAAAACCACATTGATACTTATTCTGCTGCTGTTTATGGATTCTCTTTACCTGCTACCTGTTATTTTGACCAGCCAAGTTTTTTTTTTTTTTTTGGGGTGTTGGGTTCATGATCTCGATGGGATTAGACGATACTAGTGATGTGGTTGATTTGAGTAAAATAAAATTTCACTCGTGTCGTATTTCTTATTCAATTTTGTGCTCTCTATTCACTATCGGTACGAATCAATGGCGATCATTAACCATCCCACCCCCTATACTGACGCCACATGACCGTTGGCAATATAATGAGGGTAACCGTGCGTTTACAATAGAAACATCTTGAGTGACGAGGAGCAGCCAGCACTCATTGGTTTTCAATGAGAGCTGGTGGTGAGATGCAGCTGTCAAGTCAACCAGGATGAAACTTGAAGATAAACTCTGGAAAGGTGTAGTGGTCCAACTCGGAGCCGTCGTCACTTTACTGAATGCGGCTGGGCTCCCCTTGGCTGTAGAGCTCTACTATATGACTTTCATAATGGTAACTTGTAAGAAAAGTAGGTTTACTCTACTGTAGACTATAAATTCAGTAATGAATAATGGCAGAAAGACCCAGCGCAAGGAGAACCTATACTAGCAACTCTATTGTTCAGTATACAATATAAAGTATCCTTTATCCAAGCTGCTTATCCTAATTAGGGACGCGGGATGCTGGAGCCTATCTCAGCAGTCACTGGCTGGTAGGCGGGAGACAGCCTGGACAGGCCACCAGTCCATCACAGGGCCGACACATTCACACCTAGGGTCAATTCAGTATGGCTGATTCACCTGACCTACATGCCTTTGGACTAATTAACATAATTGGTCCAATTGATTGGCTAGTCTAATCGGCGACCCTAATCAGGACAAGCGGCTTGGATAATGCATGGCTAGATGAATATAAAGCATGCAGACACAGTCAAGAGGTTCAGTTCGACCAAATGAACGGGGGAAGATGTTTGAAGTCAGCGACTGTGACTGCGGGCTGATTGCTGGTGCCAGACTCGGTTTCAGCATCTCAGAAACCGCTGACATCCTGGGATGTTCACGCACCATAGCCCCTAAGAGTTTACAGAAAAAAAAGGTGTGGAAAACAGCCAATGAGCGGCCGTTCTGTGGGTGAAAACACCTATTTAATGAGAGCGGTCACAGGAGGATAGCCAGAGCTGTTCGAGCTGACAGGAAGGCCGGATAATCAAGTAACCGCCTCTTTACAACATCTTTGAACTCTCAGTCAAAACTTGAAGAGGATGAAGCCCAGGCCGGGCCCCCCCCCCCCCCGTCAGCTGAGAGCAGGGAGATGAGGCTACAGTGGGCGTGAGGTTACCGAAACCGGATGGTTGAAGATGGAAAAAAACCTCACCTGGTCTGTCAAATCTCAATTTCTACTGCAACATGCAGAGGGTCACAATTTAGGGTGTTAGGGTCACAATTTGGCACATACAACATGAATCAGTCAATCCATCCAGCCTTGTGTCAACGGTACAGGCTGGATGTAATAGTGTGGGGGGATGTTTTTTGGCACACATCAGGCCCCTAATATAACGTGATGATTTTAATGTTGCAGAGTATCTGAAAGTTATTGCAATCACATGCATCCCCTCGTGGTTTACGGTCTACCTGTTTTCCAGCGGCTGCTGCTAGCAAGATAATGCACCATGGCACCAATTACGGATAATCTCAGACTGTTTAAATGAGTGGGGGTGCCTAGCAAAGTGGATACTGAGTGCACTTTATGAAAAGCATGTATTTGGATGTCTGGCCATCTCTTGCTTCACTCAAAAACAAACAGTCCAATGATTGACGGATGGATGTTTCCCTCTTTTCTCATGTCTTTCGTGTTCGCTGAATGGGAGCAACCCCAGTGCCACCAAGCAGAGCAGTCTAATGCCGCCATACATTTCCAATGTAAACAAAACAAAAAACAAAAAACCGACTATTATGTTGATAATGAAATTCAGTAAGATGGTGTCTTCAATCCAAGCTGAATGGAGAGGGGGAGTTGCAGCTTTACAGAGGGGAGGCTTTTTGTCAGTTTTTTATAATGTCGACCCCTGTCTGAACAGCAATGCCTTAGATACTCTGGAAAGACAGGGGATGGGAGGGACATCTTACATTACCACAAGCTTCAGTGCTGAAGCTTTAATAGTGGGCATGCAACAGCCGCTGAGAAGATGATTGACTTTGTCCTATGACCCAACAATAAGTCAAACTGGACAACTTCTTTTCAGTCACAGGAGCTGTACCCAAAATCACTTGTCTAATTCCGCTAAGGTTTTTTTAAAATCTGTAGTCGTCTGTTACGTTTGATTAATTAGACTTAATTAATTTAATTTGATTAAGTTAAGATTATTATTATACTCAAGTTATGCTGAAATTACACTTAAGCTTGCACCACGTGTGCAATTGTTCATTTTAGGGTGCATTTTATGTTTAAATCCATTTACACGAGATTGCATTAGATTAACCCCATGATGGCCTGGTGGCCTGTCCAGGGTGTCTCCCTGCCTGCCACCCAATGACTGCTGGGATAGGCTACCCCGTGATGGCCTGGCGGCCTGTCCAGGGTGTCTCCTTGCCTGATGCCCAATGACTGCTGGGATAGGCTGCCCCGTGATGGCTTGGCGGCCTGTCCAGGGTGTCTCCCTGCCTGCCACCCAATGACTGCTGGGATAGGCTACCCCGTGTTGGCCGTCAAACTTTACAGCTCCTCCCTCAGTGTCAGACACTCGGAGTTCATGGTCGTTGGACTGGCCGTTCGACTTGTTTTACCCTGTCGGGTTTTGTTTGTGCTGCTTGTTTTGTGCTGCGGTAGTGCAATATACTGTAGATAGGGTGTTATGTGCGCCATGCTTGGTGATATATTTTGTTCTTATTTCTATTTGTTTTTCTTGTTTCTATTTTCTTGTTATCTTGTAAGTTTGTTTTTTTTAGAGCTTGAGTGTCTGTGATAGAACCCAATTTCCCCACAGGGATGAAAAATGTATTCTGATTCTGATCCCAGGTCTCCATGGAGACGGTGGTCACCACCTGGACACTGCTTGGCATCCTCCTCATCACATTCTTTATATATCTTATACATCTATATAATTTTGTTACCCTGTTGCAGTGTTATATCCTTCTCTCAATACGATGTGTGCCTAATGTTTTTTTTTCTTGTCTCTTCTCTCGTGTGTGTGAATGGTGTGATGTGAGTCTCCCCTGTGTGCATGTGTAGTCTCTCCTCCTGTCAGGTCTCCATGGTGACGGTGGTCATGTGGCTCAGGTCCTGGGCTTTTATGGTGGCATCTGGGTACTGCTTGGCATCCTCCTCATCATATTCTTCATCATCTCATCTCATCTTCAGCCGCTTTTCCGGGGTCGGGTCGCGTTGGCAGCAAGCTAAGTAGGACACTCCAGGCGTCCCTCTCCTCAGCACCGCCCTCCAGCTCCTCCTGGGGGATCCCAAGGTGTTCCCAGGTCAGGTTGGACATGTAGTCCCTCCAGCGAGTTCTGGGTCTACCCCGGGGTCTCCTCCCAGTTGGCCGTGCCCGGTAAACCTCCAAAGGAAGGCACCCAGGAGGCCTCTTAATCAGATGCCCAAACCACCTCAACTGGCTCCTTTCGATGCGAAGGAGCAGCGGCTCTACTCAAAGCTCCCTCCGGATGTCCGATCATATATCTTATAATTCTGTTATCCTCTTTCATTGTTGTATCCTGTAAATTGTGTTTTCTTCTGTACACACAACATCCATTGCACGTCTGTCCGTCTTGGAAGAGAGACCCCTCCTCTGTTGCTCTCTCTGAGGTTTCTTCCTATTTTTTCTCCCTGTTAAAGGTTTTTAAAAAAATTTTTTTTAGGTAGTTATTCCTTAATCAGATGCAAGGGTGTAAGGACAGGATATTGTATTGCTGTAAAGCCCACTGAGGCAAAATTATAATTTGTGATATTGGGCTATACAAATAAAATTGACTTGACTTGATGGTCCACAAGAAAACTTTTCCATTCATTTTGTCCTGCGACCAGCCGCTTTTGTCGGGAGTACAACATCGAGCTTATCTGGCAGCATCAGGTATAGAAATGTCATTATTGTCATGTATTATAATCAGTTGTTGCCTGTTGAATTATCTTCTCAAAAAATACCCCCCCCCCGTCTTTTGGTGTCACTAATTAACCCAGAGTTGTGTTGCAGTCTTGAATTCAATATATTTTGTATGTGATGTTTAATCAGCCATGTTAATCTAATCTAGTGTGATTTTTAAAATCAATGCAGGGAAATTTTATTTTTCATGCGCCCCCAACATTGCGGTGGGAACACAGGGTTGGGGTGTCCCAACAAATTTCGTTTTTCTCGAAACAAAACTTCAACCTCAACAGGTTGCACGATTTCCCATTCGACAGGCTGGACCAAGGACTGCTGAAGGCGTTCTTGTAACCTTGATACAACACACCACACTGACGGCCATTATTTTTTTTTAAAGATATTACAGGGCAGCACAAACCACAGCTGTAGGAAATGCAATTTATTTGCAATTTTTAATAACATCATTCCTCAGATAAAAATGCAATGTTACAGGAATATACATCAGAGATTAATTTAAAACTTGCTTTGAGGGGACCATACAGTCTAAATATACTTTTTCCTTTTTTATTTACTGGTAGCGTGCGTTATAAGCAAGACAGACTCTGTCACCAATGACAGACTGACAAGTTACAGATACAAACTGTACATCAACTATTTACAAATCAACTTTTTGTTTGGTTTTTCATTTCACTTTTTATTGAAAATAGGAGTAGAAAAGTGATTGAATTAATATTCTGATTTATTTAATCTGTATTCTTTCCCTTCCTAGTAACATCTAAAATGAAATGAATGAAATAAATGGGGGGAGGGGGGGGGGGAAGGAATTTTCTTTAGAAAAGAAACGGAGGTAAAGGAATGGGTGAGTCAATTGTGAGACCATGCAATAGTCACCAAGTAGACAAAAGCAAACCAAAGGAATTTGGGCCAGCGTTATTCCGCAACCAAAGAAGAAGAAAAAGGTATTTGTCACGTGGTCAAGGGCCGTTACCCTTAAAGAGAACTGTTACAAGATGGCCCCCTGCTTTCAAAGCTACCGGATGTAGTGTAACACACTCGTTTTCCGACCATAAACAGTGTCGTCATGAAGTACTACGTTTATCAGTAGTGCCACTACTAACACAACAACCAACGACTTGTTGCTCTCTGTGAACGGTTTCTATCTGAGAAATAAAGCGGGACACTTAGCAGACTGCTCTCCGAAGGAAGAACGCGATGACCCCAAACCCGCCGGCGGCCTCCCAACGCTTCGCCTGAATAGTGAACTCGAACTGCGCGCCTGATTCCCGTACACGGCCGCCCAGTTCAGCAGATCTCCAGTTCTACGGGTAATTTACGTTTATTGGTGTTTAACCAGAGAGGGGCCACAAGAATCCTCACAAAACCGACATATAATTGTGTATGAAGCGACGTTTCACCCGGCGTCGTCGAATATTCCAGACTGAAACCCGGTGGTGAACAGGTTATTTTCTTGCCCGGTGCGGGATTCGATACGTAGTGTACTGCATCACAAGGCGACATCACTAACCGCTCGGCTAAAGGGTCAGGCCCGTTAGCTAGGGGCTAACGTGTCTTATTAGTAGTTTACACCCGGCTTTGACTCCCACCAGTAAGTAAAGAGATGTTGTCTTCGGCCAAAACCAAAACCAAGAGCCTGACTTGTCGTTACATGGATTATGACGTTGTAAGAGACGGCTGGTCTGGGAAACGCCGGAACGATTCACCGTCAAAATCAAAGTCTGGTCTCGGCAAAATTCCGGCGGGTTGTGTCACGGCTGCCGTGTCTTCGTCTCGCCTCAAGATTTCTCAACGATCTCAAGACGAGATGCTGAACATTCGTTATGGCGCCGTAGATTTGTTTGTTTGTTATTCCTATTACTGTTATATGTATTTTGTATTTCTGACATTGAATTGAAAAACAAAACAAAACAAAACAAAAAACGTGGTTTTTGAGCCGCCCGGTTCCTGGAAGCAGGAACGTGCAGACATGGCGGTATTAAAATCGAACATCCCTGGGTGAAGCTAGGCTCGGCTCTTCCAACTCCATATGCAAATATGGCGTCAAACGAGTGTTCTCCTAAATGTGCAAACAATTATCGGCTGTTTGTTTTTAATCGTGGAACCACTGCATATCCATATAAATATAGTATATAATAATGATAATGGTGGACAAACACAATGCTTTAGGATTCATAACAAAACTAACAGTCGTCCTGAATGTTTCGTATAGGAAGGGGCTGCTACACAATGGGTGGCTCTTTTTTGGGGGGGGGGTCTTGTGTGACATGCTAATGACAATATACTGGCAGTCTCCAATATCTCCCCATATCATGTTAATGGCACCAGTTCTTCAGACCAAAGAGTAAAGCTCATTATGCAAAGGACTGATAACTGCCCTAAGATAGCAAACGGCATATTCCACAGAACTTCTTTCGATTCTTTTGTATAATTTTGCCCCTAAAACTTATACAACACGAGGTAAAATGACTCGCTCCAATTTTTAAAAGATGTAATTGTAATGGTTTTGGGTGTGTGTTTACTGGGTGTCATCGCCAAATAATTATTGAACGTTACTTTTTTTTTTATTCATTATCTCACCGTCCGACGCCTGGCTTCCTCATCGCAACTGATTTGAGACACAGTTTTCAAAAAAGTTATGTGATCTTATCTCTACGTTTTGCTTGTTTTTTTTTTTTAATGTAACGCAATGGAGTATCATTACCTTGTAATGAGAAAGCCAATAATTGATCGTAACCCGGCAAAAAAACAAACAAAAAAAGAAACGTCCCCAGTACGTCCCCCAAAGGTCCTCTCCTCCGAACGTCCGGTGTGGGTTCCATTTCTGTTCGGGTACAATACCGACTCGGGGTCCTTCGACTACATATGACGTCACGGATTATGTTGCTAGCGAGCGTTGTTTAACGCCAGCGTTATAGTCGTTTCGCTGTGTTTTTTTTTACAATCCATGCTGACAGAGTTGGTTAGTAAAGGTTCGAGGCCGAGCTGCGTCTAAGGAGCGAGGCCGCAAGCTAAGGGGGGCGGGGTCCTGGACGAGCGAACGCGCGCGAGGGCCGAAGGCCCGAGCTACGTCTAACGTCAATCTACTGTTTCCCCGCTGTTCCTAAACTGAACTAACCCCTACCCAATCATAATGCGTGAAGTAGTGATGTCATCTGTAGTCGCAGGACCCCGAGCACATCCGGTAGGGCGAGTAGATTAAGTACTTACGTCACGGGGACGTTATTGCGGGACGTTCTAGAAGATTTCCCTCTAACGTCCCCGTGACGTCCCGGGGATGTCAAGAGGCCTTTCCGCCAACGTCCATGTAATTCGACGTTAATAACGTCCTCAGGACGCCAGGGGGCCGCCTAGAGGACATTCCCCTAACGTCACTGTCCTCGAGATGCTCTTAGAACATCCCGCAATGACGTCCCCGTGACGTAATGAAAGCCCTACACAGTGACATTAACCGGACGTTCGGAGAGGACCTTTAGGGGACGTTTCTTTTTTCTTTTCTTTTTTTGCTTGGTGGGAATTCTGTCAGATGTGTGCTGAGCTCCCTTTTATGCAGTGGAACAGCGCTAAATTTTTTTGAGGCTAATTGAGTAAGCAAAGAAAACGGAAACTGCAAAACTGAAACCTAAACTGAGGGGAAGCTTTCATCTAACGGTTAAACTCAAAGACGAATTTTGCCACTGGTCCAAATACAGAAAACACCTGCAAGTGTAGAGTTTATTACAACCGACAGCATGCCATATTTCGTGTCTTTCACAAGAAAAATAAGATAATCTCCGACACGCTGCAGCATCCAAGACCATATTGTCATTTAATATCTCATCAAGTAATGCTTTATTTATTCTAGGAGGATATCTAAAATAGAAGATATTAATTATATCTATTTTCATTTCATAATGGATTTTCTCTTCAACTTTGTCAAGTTTTCTAAACACTTTAGACTGACATCATATTGTCATTAAAATATCTGTACAACTGGAAAACAAAGAGCTGATACTCTCATTTCTTCAAAAAAGGGAATCCTACTACAGTCTATGCTGATTTTCACCCAAAACAAAAAATAAATTATTTTCAAAATAGTCATCTTAATATATGTCTATGATGATCAACAACTGACAATTCATTTTCCAAGAAAATATAACATACATCTGTTGCAATTATGGTAGATGTGAATAAGTAAGGGGTTTGACAGACTTGCTGGACGGGTTTAACCCCCTCCTGCCCGCCCGCCTCTCTTTACAAAACTCTTCGTCGTGATGTCTTCCTCAAAAGGATGTTCCACTTTTAACACAGCTCCGCGGTCTGGTTTTGTGCGTCATGGTATGATCTCACACACACGCATGCACACACACACACACACACAGGCACGCACACACACTTTAATGTCAGTTATGATTGGTGATCTAAATATGTTTGTGTTAGAAAAACAATGCCAAAATACACCGTGTTGAAAAATGTCACATCCTGTTTTTGCATACACACTGAACTCACACTCAAATCTCATTTCTTCATCTCCACTCATGTGCAGAGCTCGAGCTCTCATCCCGTTTGTGGCACAGATGAAGTTTGGTATCTGTCGTTAACCAAACCAGATGAATGGCGTTGGATTTGGAATAAGGATTACTCCACTTAACTAGCCATTTATAGATTTGATCTTTCCCGCCTAAACACTCTTACAACCCTTTTCTCTGCCCGTGTAAATCCTTACCCTGCGACGCACATTTTACCTTTCATGGTTGTCCAAACATGAAAACAAAGACAAGACAGGCAAGGCTGCCGCATGGTCGAAGAAAAATCAGATCCGAGCCTGCAGCAACTTAATACAGGACATTGATCTGTGATTTTCTTAGTCCACCTACTGACCCTCTATCTGCAAGTCATACATGCTCTTAATGGATGTACTTCAATACATCTAAATCCTTTTCAGGAAAAAATAAAAAGCATAAAATAGAAGCTACATTTTTTTTAAAATGTATTTTTACGGCTCAAAGCATAGAGAGATCTAGTCCTTCAAAGGTAAAAAATTTTTTGGTTAGATGTCTTGAGTTGCTCTGAAATGTGTGTGTGTGTGTGTGTGTGTAAGTAATGTAGGGCTAATGAAAGAGAGGCAAGTCTCCAAGTGCTACAATTACAAAGTCCAAACACTTCCCTGCACTCATAGTGCAATCTGCTGGTCGTTGTTTTTTTTCCAGCTTGTTTCAACTTTAAACTTTACGACACAACCTGGACATCAATGTATGGGTGGCGTTACTTTTCTCTGATGGGTGGTTTACACTAAAGCCTAGCTAGCATCCTCTTTGTTGGCCTGTAACCGAACAGTGTTAGCCAAGGTTAGATATTAGCTAACCGGCCACACTGTGGTCCACTTTTATTGTGGCAGATAGGGGGCGCTGGAAAGGACATAGCTGACATGGATGTAGAACAGATGTCCCTAAACGTGCCAAAGAAGATTACGCGATACTTCCACAAGTGTCCTGTCAAAAGTAAACACAGATAATCACAGTGCTAGTATCACCACAGCGGTAATAGAGTGTGTCCATGTCAGTTGAGGCCTTCAGCTCAGATGGTCTTTCGTGAAAGCCAGCAAAATCAAATTTTGACGGAGCCCATCATTGATCAAGGATTGACTGATCGATCCTACGTCTGTTGCGAACGACTGTAAAATATCTCTTCCTCAGTAAATTTCTATGCGCTGCTCCGCTTTGATCAATAAATACAGCCGGCAGAATGGGATGGTTTCAATAAATTCACTAAAGAGCTACAGGCGAAATTTCATATTCACTTTTTTTTAGCTAAATATATTTCCACACAAGTATCTTTCCTTTTCCATATCCTTGCATTCTGAGGATTAAATACTACTTATTCATATATGTTTCTATATGTGGCATATAAAAATGTACAATCATTGGCTAGTGGTGAGACAAAATCGATAATCGTTCACAATAGACCGCTACTTTATACTTTATACCCTGGGGGAAAGAAACCCATGCACAAAAACAAACATTGAATACATAATTCACCATCTAACTCTCATACGGCCCTGACAGACAAGCTTAAAAACAGTCCAATGACCATTCTAGGATGCAAAAATCTTCCAAAATCAACCCCACCCACCATGTACTTCACAAAAATACACTGTCATCAACTGCCAACTAGATTGTCATTAAGACAGAAACCAAGGTCGTTCTCATTATAGGGCTTATCTGCGTTGACCCTTAATCGGGTCAAGGGCTTCATTTCCAATTAATGAAAGTAATATTCACATATGATGTGCTACCGGGCACCTGACGGGTTGCTGTAGGAGCCATTCACCAACACCACGGTCGTCAATCTGGCACGTGACTTTGCCCATTTCACGGACAACCTGGGAGGGTAAAGCCCACTTTTGCACCCGTCTTGACAACTGGATCAGGAAATTGCATCCTCTGGAGCCATCTTGGCTCATGGACAAACCTGAAAATCTATTTCGTGCTCAGATTTAAGGTTGTGATAAGCCAAATGTGAACTTATATGATGAGTAACTGACTGCTTGGTTGTCATTTCCTACAAATGTAGTTTGTTGGATCCGCATAAATTAGCATGGCCAACATTGCCGGGGGCTTCGTGAAATAGTGACTGTATTTGGTTTGGTGAAAAACTTGAAATATGAGGACTGCATGGGAACGCAGAAGCAGGGTGAGTTTTAAACCAAATGTAAATTAGCTGACAGCTAATCAGTACATTGTATGTCTTAAAAGAGTTGTTGGGTGTAATGTTTATACTGTATACCACACACTACGGGAAATAATTTAGTCATGTGGTTTGTTCAGCACACTTCGTTTCTCCTAGTTAGTCCAGCTAGTGTTGGGATGAGGAAGAGGCCAAAGAGAAAACGGGTGACCGCTTAACTCTGATTTGATCAGTTTCATTCAGAGAATCCTGTTGGCGTACACATTTCGTTCTACATGATTCAGCAGGGTGGAGGAACAGATCTTTTATTCCTTAACGTTTGTACGCTCAAACAAAGAGGTGAACTGGAATAACACGACTTGATACATGACGTGTAAGGTGCCTTGTTTGACCTGTACTGTTTTGTCTATTTTGACCTCTATGCATTGGCATTTCTTTTCTTTTTTTCCACTTTTGTTGTGTCTTGAACGTTTTGTTTTGGTTTGATTTGATTGATAAGAGTATAAGAAAGGAGTAGGACCAGAAAAGGTCTTTACTTCATCCTAAGCCCTTTTCGAACATGGTCCAGTTATTAATTGTGTTGTTACAGAGTTTGCAAAATATGTTTACTATTATTTCCATTTGTTCTTGTATTCCTGCCTGTGTATTTTATTTTGTTATTTTAGCATGTTCGAAATAAAATCAATCAAAAAGGTGGGTCTGTGTTGCATGTCCTGTGTTCATTTGGCAGTCATTCGTGACTGCCAAATGAACACAGGACATGCAAAAATCACCTTTTAAGACATTGCCACGGCTAACATGAGAGGAGATAGTTTTGAATTATGTAAAAAAAGAAGCTCTGTCGCGATGCAGAAAAGTGATGTCAAAACTGATGAAAACGTTGGAAAGTGACTACAAAACTTGGCCCGATGAAATCTTAAAATGTGAACCTTATACAATACTGATGGTGCCCTCAGGTTACTCAGGCCATCTGAATAATGGGAAAAACTCATAATCTCATCAGAATATGGGTGCAAATCAAAATAATGGAGTATCAAATTTCAAATTAGTGATTTTCAGCGGGCTTCCTTCTTAAGCTAAGAGAAAGCAATGACAACTTCAGGACAACTTCAGGATGCTGTCGAAAGACTATTTTGACTACAGATGCAGAGCCAACATCCTGGATCGCGAGAGTCAACTCTAAACTGTGATGTACCTGATTTCATGTTGGGTTTCAGTAGGGTCGAAACCACTGGCTTGACTTATAACAAACAGGAAGAAAAAAAACAAAACAAAAAACAACCTTTTGGGATATTGAATTTGTAACTTACAAGTACATAATGTATAAGTATCATGTATACTTCACGAACCATGTCATAGTCATAATTATTGCATTGTTTTTGCATATCTTGAGGGATGCATGAACAGACCCACATACACCGTATACGACCACTACAACACAAAACAAAACCAACACTCCAGTTTGACTAAAGGGGCGTGAAGAGAGAGAATGCTTTTCCACCCCCAGTGGGGGTCCACACTGGCACCAGAAGCAACTCACTGGCATCAAACTAACATTCACAGATAAAGTATGAAAGCAGTCAGACGAGCTCAGAAATTCAAAATCAGATAAGGGGCGTGCATATTTGTGTTTACAATGTTACTTTGCCATTGTGCATACTGCGTGTGACAGGCTGATAGTGAAAAAATGTCCTTGCCCTCAAGTTAGGACGTCAAAGATAGAAACTGACTAGCATTGTATTTGTGTATCTCCCCATAGCTTGACGGCAGTACACCGGTTGGTGACAAACAATCAGCGGAGAACAGATGACCTCGCTGTGTTACTGTCATTCACATAATCCAGTCAGGTCAGGTAATGTTTTGCTGTTCGTCACTCGGCCCCGACTGAAAACATCAATTATAGCCAACAGCATTAACATATAAAAATGTGGTCTAGTCCTTGGTTAGACCACCCCAATAGGCCTACATTTTCAAAACGACTAATCTGTGTATATTCCTCTGGAATATAACTCCTGTTTTATGTGGACATTAACTTATTTGAATGGCAGGTACAAGTGTCTGTGAAATCATCATGGAGTTATTTTATTTCATTTTAGAACAGACCAAATCTTGGTTAAATGAGAATATGAGAATAATGTCCCTAAGGTTTCTGAATAATTGGTGCTGGATAAAAAAAAAACACAGTATGTGAATCCTACATGCTTCACATTGATCCAGGTTGACTTCAGTTCAATTTGACTTGAAGTAGTGCTCGGTCAGTCCTTATTTCTACAACAAAAGCAAAGCCTCTTAACTAAAGTTAGCTCAACTCAGGTAACACAATGAAAATAGCCTTTTGAAATCCAGTGACCGGGGTATCGTTGAACATTTGACATGTGAGATATGTTCCTGTAACAACAGAGGGGGTTTCTGCAGGAGAGCGCCATCCAAACTACTTCAAAAAACAAGTCGTCGGCTTGCTACGTTGCAGCTGTCATAACTAATGGCGTTAAAACAGATTGGTTCATTTCATTGATATTTCCAAGGTTAACGCTGATTGAGTTGTTCAGGGGGCAACACAAGGAAATCATGAAACCAATTATCAACACCTGTCGTAGATGCCTTTATATATGGTTTTTTTTTCTAATCTGCAATGGCTGTGTGCTAAGCAATGTAGATAGATGGTGCATGGTTCATTTTAAACAACAGCATATTTTATCATGTCATTAGTAATCTTAAATCCATGCTGCTGCACAACTTTTCTCCCTTCCACATGTATGCATGATTGTAGTGGCGCGGAATATAATTTCATAATGGAGAAGGTATATCTTCTATTATTTTCCCATTAAATCTTCCTGTTTTGATTTCATACCGGCAGGCCAAAATAATTGCAGCAATTCTTTTGGTGTGTTTCTGTAAAAAGGGAAATTCAAACAGCGCCCTGTGATATTTATATTGTTAAAGAACACATGCAGAACAGCAATTTCTCACGACGAGCCACTGAACAGAAACGAGTGCAATTTAATTAGTTGATTTAATTGACTTTTACTTGTTTATTGTCATTTATGGGAATATTTGCCACGTTTGCTAATTAGTTCCCTGCTGGTTCTACGGAGCTGAATTTGATTTAGTCGCTCTTTCTGCCAAATGTGTGTACTGATAGAAACATTCATTTTCTCCATTGCAGCTTGGGAATAACTATTACGACAATCCTGACGGCAGTCTGAACTTGTTATAATCATGATGGGACAGTAATTTCCCATCATGATTATAACAACCGGCAGTATGGGTAAATACACAAATACAACGCTATGGGGATTATCCGAAGGCTATGGGAAATACACAAAAATGCTGCAGTCAGTTTCTATCTTTGGCATCCCTCATGATTTTGAAATAAGCTCTCAAGACAGGTCTAACTGCTTTCATACTTTATCTGTGAATTTTAGTTTGATGTCAGTGAAGTTGCTTCTGGCACACGGCCAGTCCAGGGTGTCTCCCGCCTGCTGCCCAGTGACTGCTGGGATAGGTTCCAGCATCCCCACGACCCTGAGAGCAGGATAAGCGGTTCGGATAATGGATGGATGCATGGATGGGATAGTAATAATGACGCCTTTTTCATGAATCTACTTAAAAGGAGAAGAAAAAAAAGCGAACAAAGTGAACTGATTGTTTCCGCTGTACGTCGGTCTCATTTAGCACTGCACAGACATACCTATGTCCTTTACCTGCTTCATAAATACCCATGTTCAGCATCTCAACTAAAGATGGTCATCTATTGGTCGAAACTTCTGGTTAACATGAATAGTGTTTAACGTCGAATGAGATGTACAGTGTTAGCCAGAAACTTGCTTGTGAGCTCATGGCACCCATTGATTACAAGGGGGATGCTAACAAAGCTAAACTTGAACGTTACGTAGAAATTAGGGAGAAAAAGGCTGAAATTTTTTTTTGCTTGAGGAGAAAAATTTCTTGAAAAGACGAAAAATAAGACTACACTTAAATGATCAAGGTATGACTCACCATTTTTTTTGCCCTCCTCAGTATGACCAACAGTAGCTTTGCTGCTAAATACAGACATGGCGTCCATGTGTAGTTTGCATAATAACTTCAGAAGTCAGTGAACGGCACAGGATGCAATGATGCATGGCAGTAGAGGCGTGCATACCCGTCCTTGCAAAAAGCCTGCTCTGTTGGAGACGTAAGAACAATACTGAGATTAGCCCTGTCAGCTGACTTGAGCATCAACAGCTATCACTTGATATACAGTCATTCAATTTAAATCTGGAAAGTTTTGTCACTGTTAGTTTAGCTTTTACAGAGCTCACAGTGTTCAAAACTATCTCCTGAAAGATATGGCATTCATCAAGACTGGGAACAGAACGAAGACATGGCATGACCTGATTTTTCATGCCCTTGAAGATCTGATGCGAGATCAGATTTTCAAATCTAGACAAAACTTTACTCGACATCGTTGTATCTACTCAACTCCTGTGATTTCACACCATGACTACTGACATGAATTTTGCACTAGAATATACAAGAAAACGCAAGCCATAGGCATGTGATGTAGGAAAATCTTCAAGCATTTATATGAGCAAACTACAGTTCATATGTGATGTTTATTTTGTGATTTAATGTCTGTGTAACAGCCCTTGACTATTCTTAGGGCAGCTACAGTTTTTGTAATGCAACAATAACTTTGCAAACTGTGAAGGGCAACTTCAGTCAAAATAAATGAAAATAATACCACATGTATAGCTTATAATAACAGAGCTATATTGTCAGATTTAGGTCTGAAATCATGAAAAAAAATCCTCCGTGTATGTTAATATTTGCCATCGAGTGTTGGTATCGATCACATTACTCCGACGTCATAAGAACCGAGCAAATTAGATATAGTGATGCAAAAGCAAAGTGTAAAAGAAAGACGCACCCTCACGACCTATGTCACACGCTGAGACTTGAGCACACCTACTGGACCACTTCAAATTAATATTGACTGTTGAGAAAGCAACTGCCATTACCAACTATGGGCGCCCTGTTAGGGGAGATGGGTGATCTTAGGACTAAACTGGGGTTGTGTTTCTCCACTGCACCCGGCTATGAGGGAATGGGTTGAGGAGGTTGGCATGTTATTGAGGAGTGGAGGGTCAACTGTGACCGCATGGTTATTTAACTCGCAGCGGTGTTTTCTCTGAAGGGCAAGTACACTCTGAATACCCCAAAGGAAAGAAGTGTCCGTGATTTACGGACATGTGCATAGCCTCGACTACCGTACTTACATAAACCTACAAAAATTGTAAGCTATGACTGAAATTTTGCACAGTAATGTCTACAATGAAACAAAAAGGGGGGGGGGAATCACATACAATAGTCAGATGATCTTAGACAAGTCCAATACTTCTTAATCGGTTATCGATAGAAATGATCACTACCACTGAAGTAACATATGAGTTAAGTTTGAATGTAATTTTTTCCAGCTAAAGAGAATTTAAATTGGGAAATGCATTTTGCAGTGACATAACCTAATAGTTGTATATGCTGAAAGTGTTAAAGAACTGGCTGGTAATTGTCTAAAGCCAAGCATACACTTGAACATACACTGGCTCTGTAAATTTGAGTTTAGCTCTGATTATGACAGCAAACTTTGACATATTGTGTTTAGCTATCTGTCATCTAGCCCTATTAGGTCACTCCATGTGGAAAGAAAACCACAATAAAATAGTGAAATGACATGAAATGTGTGATAGCTGGGGTCTGGGTGACGTCAGCTAGGTATCACGGTGGCCTCAGGATTTCTACCAGTCCGAGTTCGACCATTCACTTTGAAGTAGAAGAAGAGGAGGAAGAAGAAGAAGAAGCATCACTTGCCAAAGAGCTGTTACTTTCTGGCCAAGCTGCAACAGCTGAACTTATCCCCATTGTGAGCTTCACCTCGACCTCTTTGGAGACCTTATACCTAACATTATTTTTAAATAGAGGATGAAGAAATTGCGTTCCTGTGATGGCTGATTTCTGAAAACAAAGTGGTTTCTGACTCAGCAGCTTGGCTAAAAGGTAAAAACCATGCTAAAGGAAACACAAAGCTTTGGAAGCATGCCTGCTCATGGTAACCCTGTGTTAAGGAGGACCATTATAACACACATGCACACGTACCCACCCACTCATACACACGCATACACACACAAAAAAAAACACCATACTTATAATGCTACCTTAATTTACTGTCTATGCTTAAAATCTGCTTTGTAGAGTACATAACTCACCGTGCGCTCAAATACACGCAAACAAACGCACGCCCTTACACACGTTTTTTTTCTCTTCTGGGAAAAATAAATAAATAAATAGATACAATCTGTAAAAGGTGCATACTGCTAGAGAGAGACACCCCCTTTTAGATACACACACTATCTCATACACCTGTACTAAAACGCAGACATACACTCACACACAGATTTATAGAAGTCACACTCGCACACAGACACTATGCCCTGCTAGCACAGGCTTCATTACTTAAAATTTCTTAAAATTCTCCTAAAATAAACTGAGCAAAAAATACATTGTTAGGACCAGCACCCTGATTGTGCAAACAAATCAAGGATGAATCAAGGATTAGACCAATAACATTATGAATATAAAATAATCATGGCTAGCCAGTTTTGCACAATACTGAACTGATAAATACATAGTGGGCGTGGTCTGTCGATTGTTATGTGTCAATCCTATTTTCAACCAATAGGATTCCACGCTGGGAGGAAAAGGTGGGTATCAGAAAAGGAAGTGAGGTTGACTGATAGAAAAATCCTCTGTATATCCGTGTCCAGAGTTGGTGTATCTTCAATTTGTCACACCCCCTTCTCTCCTCCGCCAACTTTCTCTCTCACCCTGTTCGATGCATGCCTCCCAGGGGCTGAAAGCCAAAACTGAACTCAACCTAGTGATGAAAGTAGTGGATAGGCAGAACAATTAAGAGATGAGGGGGCAGGGAAGGAGCGAGGAAAGGAAGGAAAATAGGAAGGAAAAAGTGGGGTTGGGGGTCGGGTTGCTGTCTCTGCTAAGCTGTCAAAAGCTTTATTCCCAATTCCTTTTTGCCGCAGGAAGTGGATGCAGGCGACAAAAGGAATATGATGGAGGAGGTGGAGTAAGGTGACCGACGAGGTTGATTCGTCTCTTGCTAGCTTTTCTAGCGAATGAAGAGCTGGCTGGCTTTTTGTTGGCCAGAAAGTGTCTCTGCCCAACAGCCCCTGCAACAGCTCTATATGGCTGCTGGTTTGTCCCTCAAATCTTTCTGTCTTTGGCTGGGGGTGGTCTGGCAGCTTTAAGCCTCCCCCCAGACTGGCAGGGCTGTGCTCCAAGGTTCTCAGCTTTGGAAGAAGAAGAAGATGAGATTTCAAACAGGGTCTTCCGAATCCCTGTTTACTCAATACAGCGCATCATCATCATCATCAACAGTGAACCAGAATGTAGGAGATGACCTTTGCACTTGAGAGGGTGTGGTCAGAATTGGAGCAATTTCCAACATCCCCCATCCAAGATGGTCCACTGTCACTCGCCGAGCTGCCTGGCGGCCAGACAAACATCCGAACAAAGGTTGACACAGGAAATGAATACACCATGTCGACTCCCAACAGTAACTGGACTTCCTGCATTGCCCTTTACCTCTCTCATGTCTTATTCATCTGTTGTTTTTTTTGCTTGTCTCTCATACTTGGTTCTTCTCCCTTTGAGGACATGATAAAACTGTGAGGCACTTTAGAGACACAATTAGACACGTGTGGAGAACACGCGTGCGCGCGCGCACACACACACACACATGCATGCACGCACATACATTCACAGAGAATCATAGAATGCACACACACACACATACTCACATATAATAATAGTGTATTGTATGATATACTGCAGTACACAAACTCCCAGACATTCAAACACACATACTAAAATAAAACCAGTGAAATCATCGTAATCAGTTCAAGTGTTAACGTCTCTGTCGCTGGCCGCCATTTTCTAAAAAGAATTTACCCGTCGGGGGCAAAAAGTGTGTGTTTCAGTGTGTGTGTGTATAAGTAAGTATGTGTTTGTGTGTGTGTGTTTGCGGGGTAGGGACACACAGAGGCAGCCGTAGAGCTGCTAACCCAGCGCTGACATGTGTCAGTCTCTGATGATATCAGATGGGCCTGTCGACCAATCACAGCCATCAAGTTGACCCCTACAAACTCGTCACACACTCCATATCTTCGTCCTCCAGTGGCCTGCTGTTCCTCTGCCTCCCTCCTCCAATCACAATGGAGCTTCTGTGGTGCCCCTCATCCCTTCCTCCCCCTTCCTCCTCCACTTCCACGCCTCCTCTCCCCCCTCCTAGCAGCTCCTCCCGCTCCTCCACTGAGGAGGGCCCGTGGACTGCACCCCCACCACCCCCTGCCTCTCCTCCCTCGCTGAGACTCAGACCAGCGACGTGGTCCCTGTGCAGGGCTGCCGCCGTGTGAAAGGGGAGGAGGTTCCCGTTGGAGCTGTGCTGGGAGGTGGAGGAGGTGGTGTTGCCATTCAGGATGTTGTCAGCGGCGTGCTCCATCTCCTCGATGGTCATGTCGCAGGCGTCGGCCAGCTCAGCTTTGGTGGCCTCAATGAAAGAAGGGTCCTGGGCAAAACGACCCAGGCCCTCCGATATTAGCACCTGGGGAGAGATAGGGGGAGAGAGAGAGCGTGAGAGGGGGTAGATAAGAGGGCAAGTTGATGTTGAAAAAAAAAGAATGTTGTGGAGGTAAGGAAAGAAGGGTGAGTAGGGAGAGAAGTGGAGGAAGTGAGGGATGAAAAAAGATGTGAAGGATTAGGCATGAATGGATGGATGATAGAGACAAGAAACGGTGGTGGGTAGAGAGAAAGACGTATTCACAAAGAGGAAAGCGTTGAGAGAGAAAGAAAGGGAGTCTCACAAAGAGGAAAAGAAAAAAGGAGAGGAGGAAAAAAATGAATGAAAGAAAGGGGTGTAAAGGGAAAGACGAAAGGAAGGAAGAATGGAGTAAGAATGGGAAGGAGTGAGGCAGGGAGTGCGGGTGAGGAGGGTTATTTCATTAATTACAACATTACACAACAAGACACCAATCTATACTGGATAACCGTTAGAAAGTCACCTTACCAATCCCGCAGATTTACACACACATAAACACACCTAGGTTTAGCACAGTATGCAAATATTTCTAAGAATATATTTTAACCTACTTGTAGCAGCTGTGAGGATCTCTTATCGGCACTCAAATTAACATGAAAAAGATCTTTTATGTACCTTTCTGTAACTGCCAAAACTTTCTGCCACTCCAACCCTTCTCATCTGGTCCTCACATACTCCAAAAAGTAAGGAACAAAATGTCAAGAATTGAGAATTATTTGCAATATTATTTGAACTAAAGACATGACAATCAGCTTTTGAAAGACTCCTCCTAGTCCTGTACCAACCAGCATTAAAGGTGCTGACACTGAGCTCTGGGGGTTGTTCTTGACAACAAATTGTGCTTTTAAACTCATGTTGCTTCCACATCAGAGAAGGTCCAACAAAGACTATTTTTCCTGCGGAAAATGTGTACATTTAATGTCTCTTCCCAGATGATGATTCTCTTTTATAGACGTTTTACTGAAACAGTTTTAATGTACCGTATTATTGCTTGATTTGGTAATTTGACTCTGGCTGGTAAAAAAAGGCTTGAAAGACTCATCAAATGAGCTAGTAAGATTTCAGGGAGAAGTCAAGCCCAGCTTACCGACCTTTATAATAGGAAGGTGTTCAGAAAGGCTACTTCCCTTCTGGAGTGCCAAGGTCACCCCCTTCAGCCAGAGTTTGAGCTGTTACCCTCGGGTCATTGGTTGAGGATGCCCTGTATTAGGACTAAGAGATACAAGGCTTCCTTTGACCTCACTGCCATTCAGTTTTTAAATGGTAGATAGTATTCATCTGTTGTCTGCAGATCGCTTGTTTCCATGGTCTCTATATTTGAACTACTTTGGTTCTCCTTGCCCACTATGTCCTGTTGTTTTTTGTTGTCCATCAGTGATGTGTCAATTCTGCCTTGGTGTATGTATGTTTTGTGTGAGAGTTTTATATATACTGGCTGCAAACTAATTTCCCTGTAAGGGACAATAAAGATACTTTGACTTTGACTAGCTCTTACGTGTCCACAAACACTCACCGCCTCCACCAGACTGCCTGCGCTGCCATGAGCCAGCGAGCCGGGTTCTTGACCCAGTAGTGAGGCAACTGTGAGTGACACCGGCCGCGAAGTTCTCTGATTGGATGCTGACATGCTGGGGGTGGGGCTGGGGCTGGGCACAGGGCTGTTCCCATTACTGTCACTGTACCTGGGGGCAATAAACCTGATTTCAAACTGAACCCAGAGAGAGCAAGTTATTAAAAACTACCACTTTACGTTAGAATAATAATATTTGAGAGATACCGCAGCACATATTAATAATGAAATAACTAATAATTCTGTGTCTAAAACAATTTAGCGAATTCAATATAGGGCTACTATTTTAAATAAAGGTACAAATTATATCCGAATAAGTTCCCCCATCATTTCCATGACAGATTAAGTGCACCAGTTGAAAATCAATATAGTATAGGGAGATTTAAGCCCTTATCAAGCTCCTGATGTGCTGTTATAGAAAAAAAAAGAGAAGAAAAAAGTGTCATCAGAAATTAAGGTATTCAAGAATGAGAAATATCTAAACGCACATAAATGATCCTGCAAATGTTTCTTCCTTAATTTATTTCTGATTTTCTCCCAATTTAGTGGCCAATTGATCCCCATTTTAATTCAAACACCCACCCTTGTACTGCATGCGTTCGCCAACTGCATCTCTCCGGCCGGCAGTCTCGAAGGAGATGCCTCGCCACTTTGGTGACAAGGCGAATCCAGGCCGAACCACTGGTTTTTCCGACACACACAGAGACGCATTCACGTGACGAACACAAGCCGACTCTGCCCCCCTCCCGAAGACAGCGTTGCCAATTATTGCTGCTTCATCGAGTCCGGCCATAGTCGGATCTGACGAGACCGAGGCGCGAACCCCGGTCCCTAGTGGGCAACTGCATCGACACAAAGCCAATGCTTAGACCGCTACACCACCGCGGACCTGCAAATGTTTCTTAAGATGCTCTTTGAGATGAAGACAAACCCAGAAAACAACAAAATTACTGTAGAGTGACATGTTTTCATGTGACGGCAGTGAAACACTGTCTCTTTCAAAAGAAAAACATACTGAATTGCTCTCTTATTTAATTTCCTCATAGATAACGTCATAAGGTTGGGAGCGTCCATCTCGGTGGGTACAACAAATCTGCTCCCCTCTGCCTGTCTGTCATCTTCAACAGTTATACACTGTAGCTGTAATGAACTTTAAATAAAGTACAACCCAATTATCTTCATTTAATTGTGTATATTTACTGCATAGTTGTCTCTTACCATGGGCCACAGTTGACAGAGGGCAGGCTGCTATTAAGCTTTTCATGAGAGTTGGTGCCCTCTAGCCTCAGGGAGGGCACATGCTGGTAGAAGGCATGACCACCATGGGCTGAAACAGCAAAAACAAGGATTATGATGCTGAAACTAAATTTACCTATATGAAAAATACAGAGGCTTTAATTGAAAGAGTAATGATACTGGGGTAGCCCGAAGGCTTGATGTGTGACCGTAAAAAGCTGTAATAAACAAACATATGTTTAATTGCTACTAGGTGACGTTTGCGTATTTGGAATCCACTTTAAAGCAAAGTTACAGCAAACTATCAGTTTAAATACTTCCAAATATGTAGTGGCTATCAGGATTACTCATAGCCACATGGACTTGTGCATCGACTTGGTCCATGCACACATGATTTACACCTATGGGCAATTTAGAAGCTCCAATTCACTTAACATGCACATCTTTTGATTTTAGGATGAGACCAGGGAACCTGGAAGAAACCATGCAAACTCTGAACAAAAGAATTGAACTCAGGAGTCCTTTCTCTTGCCATGCAACACTTCCCAGGAGACCTGTAAGGACCCACCTGTAGGACTGGCTGGAGGTGTGGAGCACAGTCGACTAAAAAGAGTAGGGGAGTGACTCCTTCTTAGCAGAGGACTCAACCCTGCAACTGCCAGAGCCTGTGGGAGGATGACACAGGTGTGTGAATATCGTGTGTAATACAACATATGCCACTGGGGGGCACTTTTAACCAGAGTACACTTTTAGTATATATAAACCCCAATTCCAATGAAGTTGGGACGTTGTGTAAAACATAAATAAAAACAGAATACAATGATTTGCAAATCATCATCGACCTATATTCAATTGAATACACTACAAAGACAAGATATTTAATGTTAAAACTGTTAAACTTTATTGTTTTTTTGCAAATATTCACTCATTTTGAATTTGATGCCTGCAACACGTTCCAAAGAAGCTGGGACAGGGGCATGTTTACCACTGTGTTAGTCTGGGGTCTCCGTTGTCGTATTTTGCGCTTCATAATGCGCCACACATTTTCAATGGGAGACAGGTCTGGACTGCAGGCAGGCCAGTCTCGTACCCGCACTCTTTTACTACGAAGCCCCACTGTTGTAACACGTGCAGAATGTGGCTTGGCATTGACTTGCTGAAATAAGCAGGGACGTCCCTGAAAAAGATGTCGCTTGGATGGCAGCATATGTTGCTCCAAAAAATATGTACCTTTTAGCATTAATGGTGCCTTCACAGATGTGCAAGTTACCCATGATGCCATGGGCACTAACAACCCCCTATACCATCACAGATGCTGGCTTTTGAACTTTGCGCTGATAACAATCTGGATGGTCCTTTTCCTCTTTAGCCCGGAGGACACGACGTCCATGATTTCCAAAAACAATTTGAAAGGTGGACTCGTCAGACCACAGCACACAATCCACTTTGCGTCAGTCCATCTCAGATGAGCTTGGGCCCAGAGAAGCCGGCGGCGTTTCTGGGTGTTGTTGATATATGGCTTTCGCTTTGCATGGCAGAGTTTTAACTTGAGCTTGTAGATGTAGTGACGAACTGTGTTAACTGACGATGGTTTTCCCAAGTGTTCCTGAGCCCACGTGGTAATATCCTTTACAGAATGATGTCGGTTTTTAATGCAGTGCTGCCTGAGGGGTCGAAGGTCACGGGCATTCAATGTTGATTTTTGGCCTTGCTGCTTACGTGCAGAGATTTCTCCAGATTCTCTGAATCTTTTGATGATATTATGGACTGTAGATAATGAATTCCTTACAGTTGTACGTTGAGAAACGTTGTTCTTAAACTGTTGGACTATTTGCTCACGCAGTTGTTCACGAAGTGGTGAACCTCACCCCATCCTTGCTTGTGAACAACTGAGCCTTTCGGGGATGCTCCTTTTATACCCAATCATGACACTCGCCTGTTTGCAATTAACCTGTTCACCTGTGGAATGTTCCAAACAGGTGTTTTTTGAGCATTCTTCAACTTTCCCAGTCTTTTGTTGTCCCTGTCCCAGCTTCTTTGGAACATGTTGCAGGCATCAAATTTGAAATGAGTGAATATTTGCGAAAAACAATAAAGTTTATCAGTTTGAACATTAAATATCTTGTCTTTGTAGTGTATTCAATTGAATATAGGTCAAAAAGGATTTGCAAATCATTGTATTCTGTTTTTATTCACGTTTTACACAATGTCCCAACTTCATTGGAATTGGGGTTTGTATATGTGCATAGATTTTCAGCATGGGTGGGCTCAATATAAATTGAATGTCTAATAATTGGAAGTGCCATGCTCTACCAATTTATGTATTTGCATGTGTCTGAGTGTTTACATGTGTGTTTGAAAAGGTTTGGATGTGTGTCTGTGTGGGTGTGTTTATATGATCACAGCCATGTGTGTGCATGGGCTCTCTATTCTCCTCATATATGCCTATAAATATATATGTGCATGTTTGTGTATGTGTATGTCTTTATGTGTGTACGTAGCCACATGGTTGTTCATATGTTCATATGCAAGTACATGTGTTAATGCGTGCTCCTATGGCTGCACATGTATATGTGTGTATGTATTATAAACCTGATGATGGACCAGGTGTAGCGGTAGTGCTGTATTCTGGGAGACGTCTGTCTTTGTCTGTCTCCTCAGGCACTCCAGATGGAAGGATGACCGCCGCCCTGGAACAGAAACAAAAACACATGTTCATGCATACATACACACACATACATATGAACACATTGTGAACACACAGACACACAAAGTTACATTGGTATGTTACAGGGCTGGGTACTTGCACTTAATTCAATATTGAGACTAAGATAGTAGACTGTTCTTTCAAGTTTGTTCAATTTGTCAGTTTTTATACAGCTGTGTACATACAGTATGTTTGTACATGACAGTGTGTGCAAGTGTGCATGCTCACCCAAGGAAGTGGGGCAGAGGAAGACTCTTCTGGGAGACTGCCACCCTCCTCCTCCTCTTCTCTCCTGTACTTCCTCCGCCTCCTCCATAGGAGACAACTGCTTACACTTTTCATCATGATACACCAGCCTAATGTGCGTACACACACACACACACACACACACACACACACACACAAATACGTTTATATTAGTTACTCTGTATTAGCTAGTGAAGTTGATGCAAAATAAAAATAGAAAGTGTGAGTTGACAACGTGTGTATGCACTTGAATCTGCTCATGTTTCAGTCTGTATGCATGTTTGCTGTAGATGTCGTCATGATTTGATGTGTGCTTGCATGTGTGTTTATGTGTATGTGCATGCTTCTACAGTACATGTCAGAGGAGAGCGAGTGGTCGTCTTCGTGGTACTCTCTTTCATCGCAGTAGCTCTCATCGTAGGTCTCCTCCATTGATCCTTCTCCTCGCCGGATGATTGGCAAACGGCTGTCACTCGAATCCGAGCTACAAATAACCAACATCCAACAAACAAGCAAATGCATAAAAAAAAAAAACAGACAATGTAAACGGAACAATAGACGGACAGATATACACACAGAAAAATAGGCAGACATAGAAGGAGGTAAAGACATGGGCAGGCAGACAGATGGACATATATGTACAGAGAAAAACATAAAAGACAAGCAGTTGATTAGGAAAGAAAAACAACTCAAAATTGACTCAGCGAGCAGCTTGGAGGGGAACAGAGACAAAGATATCCAATAAGACTCGGGAAAAGAATAAAGAGAAGGAAAAGGAGGAGGGAGATGAGAAGAAAGGGATGAAAAGCTGGATTGTTAGAAGCAAATTGGTGGTCTGCTTTTAATGCAATACCCTCAATATTACCGACTTGTGGCATGACAAGATCGCGGACATCTGTAAAAGACGAAAAGACTGGGCAACTAAAGGATGGATGTTGTCGGCTAACAGTAATGAGAGCAATGCGAGCACTACAGCATCATTTTAAATATTGCAGCGGTGAAATAAATTTGGTCTGTTGTACTGATATCCACTTTTTACCATCTCTCACTAAAAGGATGCCAGTAAGTAATAGAGCAACGCTAGAGCAGATGACCTGTTTTACCACCCCATACTCATCTGTGTGAATGTGAATGTACTGTAAATACTGCTGTTTATGCTTCCAAGCCTACCCCCCCCCCAGAAGTTCGGTTTTCAGTACCTACTGTACATTTATCCTGTCATTGTATTTCACAGATGCCGTCCCACTAGTCATGCCTGTTTCATGCTCCAGATGAAAGCTTTAAAGACACGATTTGAAATAAGAATTGAGATCTTTTATTATTCTTCATCAGGCTTTTATTATACTATGACCAAAAAGATCTTGTGATGCTTGTTTGATAGGTGTTAATCATAAAATGTGTTATAACTGGTAGAATTCTATGTAAAAGACTACCGGGCATCAGAACTCGACAGCTTTCAGGACATAGCACCCACTGGTTTAATGCAGAATGCTAACTAGCTTTTTAAAAATCAGTTATTTTCCAGTACAACAACTTTCCTTCACACCGAGAAAGCTGCCTGATGAAGAAAATAAGAGAAAATATTCTTAATCTCAAGGTATCCCTTTAGCCCACAGCGGTGTTAGAGGCCCTGCAGCAAACTCTGGGTTAGAACGAGATTTAACCAAAACCAAAATGACTGTTGCTCTGGAGGAGTTTGATTTAGCTCACTTTCTTTAGCAGACGGGTGCAGTTTTCATGGCTCATTCAAAGAAAAAGTGTAGATCTAAAAGCTATAACTATATAACTATAACCATAACTTTAACACGCTACTAATGTGCACAGCATTAAATCAAGACGGTAGCCATGCTTCTCCCACGTAACTGTGTGTGACTGTTGCAGACTCAGCAAATCCTCCAGCATTAAGAGAAGTTTTTAAAAGGAGGCCAGACTCTCAGCATCAACATCAGTGCACAAGGATGGTGTTTAACACAATTAGTTTTCACATTTCTGCATTTTCTGTGGCTTTGTTAGACTTGTTACTCTTCCAGTAAATACGGGATGGTATGAGCTTCCAGGTATTGCCGCTCAATACTACAATATTATTTCTAACCCAGGCCTGCTTTCAGCAAAGTAAAACAGAAGGTAACTGCAGCAACAACAGCCCTTGATAGGTTGCGTTTGGCCTTGTTGTACCAAACAGTCTATCTATGGCTTTGGCAGCAAATTTTATAGTAGCAGCATGTACATTAGCTTCAGTTATTGAAAACAAAGCAACACTGTGCAGAGCAAGAAGTGTTTCTTTTGCACTTCTGGTTCGATGAAGCAATGGTATTACAAATCGCATCGTGATCATTATAATACCTTTTGGAGCCTAGTCAGGTGAATAACACAATACATGGATAAAAACTCTGTCTCTCACACACACACACACACACACACACACATTTATGTCACTCGCTCCTTCCCTCCGTCTCCTGACAACATACCGCATGAGGGTGTCATAAAAACACGTCCTGCTCGCCACCAGAAACAAAAAAAGAGAAGGAAGGAAAGAAAATTGAAGTGGAGGAAAAAGTAAAAGAATAAACAGTTTGATACAGAGGAATTTTGATATTTTGAATTTTTCATCGGCCATGTTGTGTGGTGGAACGCTTGTCTCATTGTTGGAAAAATGTAAAGGCTTGTGGTATCTCCCATTCATGCGTTATAGCAAGAGAGAGAAATAAAGAAATAGAAAAGTCAGACAAAGACATCTGTGCATCTAATCTATCTCCAATTTTTAGTCACAGGTCAAAGGTAAAAAATTTGCACTTCGGTCAAATGCACCTCACACGCTGTATGATTTTGGCTATCTTAAGGCCGTCTCAGACAAATTTTTTAAGTCGTGGACAAACTGTTCTGCATGAATGGTGGTCCGGTGTGACGGGTTTAATGACAGCTGACAAAGTGCTGATCCACGCTTCCATAGGCAATGACAAAGTTCTGGTAGTGTCAGCAAACTTCAGCTGTGATCACGTGTGGAAAGTGACATGGCGTTACGAACTACGGCTATGACATTATCCTGATGAGTAACCAGTAGGAGATGATGATGATTATATTTTTACCGAAAGGATCACACTGTGCTCAGTACTCTCTCTCTCTCTCTCTCTCTCTCTCTCTCTCTGTGTTTGTATTGCAGTTGGGGGATCACTGAGAATCATCAAGCTCACTTTCAAGAATTGCCAACCCATGTTGTCCTCTTCTGCCAAGCCAAGACTGGGTCCAAACCCTTCTCACCTTCTTTGTGTGTGTGTGTGTGTGGGTGCTTGTAGTTGGCTGACATAGGTCATAGCCTTTAGCGTTTGCACAATGTGACAATAGTCTCCCCCTAAATAGCACAGTATAACAAGATTTTACTTTTTTCCCTTCGTGCAACGTGACATACAATAAATGTTCAAGACAGCCAAAATCATACAGTGTGGGGGAGCCTTTCATGTAAATGGGCAAAAAAAGGGCACATTCACTGCTACAAACTCCATGGAGTCCAAAGAAGGAATGGGCATGTCGCCTCCAAACCAAAATGCTCCAACTGTTGCCAAAAAAAAACCAAAACAAAATTCTACAGGTTTAATACTCTATTACACCACATTTACACCTTGCATTAACATGTGTTTTCTACTATCCAGAGAAGGTATCCATGTAAGACATCGATGTTGATTGCGTGTTAATGCAAGGTGTAAATGGGGTCTTAGCTACAAGAATGCCAATAATGCCATCTAAGCATGCACTCACCTCTTAGGAGGGAAGCACCATGCAGATTGGGGCAGCAGGATAGGGGTCAGTGGCTGGCCTGTGTGCCCGTCCACAGTGCTTATGGATGGGCTTGGGAATCGACTGATGCCCCCTCCCTGCCCCTGGGACACCACCCCACCCATGCCCGTGTTGTTGGCATTGTTGATGTTGGCGTTAGAGCCCGAAGAGGAGTAAGATGAAGGGGTGAAGGTGGTAGAGTCCATGAGCTTCTCGTGGGACGGGCTCTCGTCCTCGCATGGTGACCCCTTCTGGCTGATGTGCAGCGGACGCTGGGTCGTGAAGGACTGTGGGAAGGAGCTGCGGCCGTCGCTCTGGTTGTAGTAGTTGACGTGGTTGCCGAACAAACCGCCCGTCCGCTGTGGAGCAGAGGAGATCAGAATAGAAGAAAACGAGCAAACAGGACAGGAGATGGAAAAAGAGGAACAGAGGACCACAACGAGAGAGGGAGGGAGAGAGGTTTGGGGGAGATGGAGGAAGAGAAGGAGAGAGTTGAAAGAGATAAGAGGGAGAGAGAGAAGAAGATTAGAAAGGAGAGTGGAGGATGACTTCACATTCCCTCCTAATCAGTGATGTAGTGGTAAATAAAACGTCAGCTAAACTTTTATCTTCAGTCATTGATCATCACTAGGCAACCAGCTACCAATGTAGGCAATATTTTAAGAAGAGGATTAATTCATGCATTTCCTTACTGAAATACACTATTCTGTATAACTTCCATCATTCTGATATTATCTGCTTTATGTATACTATGAATTTCAGTAATGAAGATTTAAGTCAGCCCAAAAAAAGGTGGGTAAACTGTGTTAAGGTGTGTTTACGTACCACTACACCACTACTAACAATAAGTACACTTAAGTCAAGTTACTGCTCGCTATATTGAAAAAACCCACACAAATCCACATTTAATGAATTCACCCCTGGCAATATGCTGACTTTTCTCAGCCACATGGACATGACGCATGCAAAGCGACGGTCAGCGCTATGTTTTTGAAACAACTGAGGGTTTCCCATTGTTCTTGCTCACTACACATCCTGCAGACCTCTTCAGTACATTTTATACAGAAGAAATGTTCCAGACAGAGCCACAGTTTTGGTTGGAATAAACTGGAATCAATAGATTCAACTAATTTAAACCTACCAGATAATCTGACAGTAGAGAGGAACATCTCAGCACAGGTGGTTAATCGTGACTAGCCAGTTGACACGTAGCAGAAAACACTAGATAACATTTAATGACTTTAAATAATATTTATCACCACTTTCACCCTTGGTTGAGTCCCCTTAAATGAATTTTATTTGCTACTGAGTAGGCATGCTGTCATGTACACAGTGTTTATTAGCTTCTTAAGATTATATAAATCCTTATATTACATTACTTCTTATCCATAAGGTTTGATTTGAAATTTTTATCTCCCTATCGGATGATTCTCCCACTGAGGATTTTCTTACATTCATCATCTTCTATTGTCATGTTGCTTTTGGATCCCTTCCCACATCAGCAGCTTGTATGGAAACTATTGCGATGGATGATTTAGTGAGCAACATGAGTAAACCAAAACCTTTGTGGAATGAAACTGCTGTTTATATTGGCGTGCAAGCTCTGATGTTTCAGGTATGCCTATTGACAAAAGTATGCATTTCAGCACATTAAAACCATTTGTATGCACTGAAGACATTCTCATAATCTTTTATCCCTCACAAAAAAACCTGAAAGTGTAAAACAGTGAAGACTACCAACTAGCACTGACATTCAAAAGTATCAACAACGTACAAATATCAGCCTATCATTATTTTTTCTAACTATTATGGTGTGTAAAAGTAAAAATGAAGTTTAATTAAGTTATACTCAAGTTTACTTTTGCAATCACAACCAAAGTAAAATAAAAGTTCAATTGCTTAATTTTGCCTTAAAAAACATAAACCAAAAGTGCACTGAGGTGAATTCCCTTTATCTAAGGGATCCTTGTTCCTTGGCAGGGTGTCCCACCACTCCTTAATGGAGAATATATTGTGATTTTCTTTCACAACTTGCTTCCGCATATGTGGGTTTGCTGTGCAAAGGTGGATGCAAATAAAGCACTTAAAATACTTGACGGCGTGCATCTGCGAGCATGTACGTGGATGTGTATGGAGCGATGACATGGTTTGAAGCTGAAGGCTGATGATCTCTCTCTTCCTCTTTCTCTCTCTCTCTCAGGAGAGGTGTGTGAGGGTGTGTGTATCCAACCTTTACCCTGAAGATATCATCCTCTGATGCGGCCGATACAGGCTCCTTCATGCCCTTATCTAGCTCCTCCTCCACGGTCAAGTCTCCCGAGATGGCTCTACGAATCTCTGGACCGATGTCATGGAGTGTCCGCAGGCCCGCCTAAAAGCAAAGAGTCGATCACATATAAACACACTGCACATGCAATTCTTCGTGCAAGATGCTGTATGTGTATACATATACAGTTCCAGCACCTTTGAAAGACAGTTAATTTGCTCATGTAGTGGGTTTCAAAACTTTCCAAGCCCTAAAGCTAAAACAAGGCTACTTACATGCGATTGTAATTTTTCCTTTGATATTTTCCCTTTTGTAGTTCAATTTATCAAATGTTACATTTCCAAAAACAAAGCTACACCACCCTAATCGAGCCTTATGGAAACAGTTAAGAGTCCCCAATTCAAAGTTGAACCATTATGCTAATGGACATAGTAGATGGCGAGTTGACTGCCAAAGGCATTTAGTTGTGTCTCACCAGCTTGTTTAAAAGAAAAAGGAACGTAGATATCTATGTATCAGTGCTTCATAGTAAAAAGGGATCTACTTAGGATCTACTGCGTGTGTCCTTTACTCTCAGCTCATGATAGGACGCCGTGCCCCAGGAGGACAAAAGAAGCGATATAAAGATAACACGAGGCCCACATCAAAAGGTTTGGCATTGACCTTAACACCTGGGAACAAGCAGTAAAAAACAGGGAGGCCTCGAGACTGGCTGTCCATGAGGGTGCTGGGTGGTATAGCCATGACCTCCACCATACTGCTGAAAACAAGCAGACTCAGAAAGGAGCGAGTTACCAGAAAGGCCGAAATCACATCCTCAACCACTCCTTCACACCCTTGCCCACATTGCCCCAAAATATGCGGCTCTCGGATCAGCCTCTACGCCAACCTGAAGACCCACAAGGACCCAGAAGGAGGACAGTCATACTCGAGCCCGAGTGATCACTGATGATGGTGGGTGTGTGTGTGTTTGTACCTGCAGAGAGAGGGCAGTCTTGGGGGGCACCTTGGCCACCAGCCCCTGCTCCTTCCTTTTCTTGAACTTTCGGAAATATTCCTGGATGAGGAACGTGGCGTAGAACTTCCCAACTGTTACCTCATCATCTAGAAAGAGGGGAAAAAAATACAGTAAAGGAAAATGAATGATTGAATTTCATCAAAAGTCAAGGCCAAAAATCTAACATTTTGATCAAAAATGGTTATCATAGAGGCTGAGAAGTGCTAGACTTTTAATGCACTTGTTTTTTACTTACTTTAAATGACAGCATTCCGATGTGTTAATTTGTTGCTCTAGTTAAGAATGACGGGGATACATTTGAAAATGGGGGGGGAAAAACGGAGTAGAAACTTCATACCTCCAGCAGGGGGCACTACTTGGTCCAAAAGTTTCATGCTGGTCCTCTTCCAGATCTTCTTCACTATGGCTCTCAATTCCTCATTAGCCTGCTCAAGGTTACCTGCAAATAGAAACACACACACACGCACGCACGCACGCACGGTAGTAATGTACAAGGGCATTATAAATTTGCATTTACTAGTGTGCATTCACACAGGGATATGTGTGTGTTCATTATGTGTGTGTGTGATTGTGTATTATGTGTGTAGGGGTGTGTGATTATGTGTGCACCATCTAGATGCTGAATTCACTCATCATTAAACAATTCATAGTTTATTGGTTGGTGATGATTGATACTGATATGAATATATGTACATGGGTGTAGGATTGTGTGTGTGTGTGTGTGTGTGTGTGTGTGTGTGTGTGTGTGTTTGAGAGAGAGAGACAGAGTTTATGTGAGTGTGTGTTTTACCTTCTGTCTTAATCCTGAGTGCAGTTCTGACCAAGGCAAACAATGTGGCATTGAACATTACTGTCCCATCACTGTTTAGGGGCATGTTCATTGACACGAGACGCTGGAGTGGAGAAGCACACACACACACACACACACACACACACACACACACACACAAGAACAAATAGTGGCACGAAAACAAATAACATAATTTAAAACGAAGCATTTTACGCACAGGGAATAATGTTAAGCAGCAACCAAATGTGTCACCTGCAACATCAACGCTAAAGCTCGCGAACATTTTGCTCAAACTGTACCAACAGTAAAATGACAACATGGTTGCTATTGGTCTAAAGCAGTGGTTCTCAACCTTTTTGGGGTCCTGGACCCCCTGCGTATTTTTGATCTACCCTGAGGACCCCTCCACCTGATCTTGGGGGAGGGGGGTTGCAATTTGATAGAAACAGTAGAAACTGCATTTTAAATTGCATTATAGCATTTATTCACTCTTTGGGGCAAAAATAAGAGCGTTCAGTTGTAACTTAGATATAGTTAACAAAACAGAATTCTTATGCAGTAACTTTCAGATATATGTAACAAAACAGAATATGTATTCAGTAACTTTCAGATATATGTAACAACAGAATTTTTATGCAGTAACTTTTAACAATGCAAACGGGAGCGAGATCTCTTATTAAAATACAATAAATTACACTTGTGAAACAGATGCAATTAGAGAAAAAAGTCCTGTTACCCTTTATAGTTTAGGTAGATAAAGGTCTGTCACATTTGAGTAAAATAATCCTATTTCTATAAATGTCATAGGATCTTTTTTTTAAAGATATTTTATTTTCACGGACCCCTTGCAATTACACCACGGACCACTAGGGGTCCGCGGACCCCCGGTTGAGAAACACTGGTCTAAAGGAGATAAAGAAGGGAGATATTATAGCAGTTAAGTTTTCTCATCACAAAAATGGTTTAAAACGTTCTCTCTATTCAAGGTCGGTTGTAGCAGTATACACTAAGTGTACATAAATACTAATATAATATTATAATATAGATAATGTAAAGGTGCATTGTGTCATATTTCTGCTGTTCTAATGTGTAATAGGGCTAAATATCAGCAGTGGCTGAGTGGTGGTGATTCCAACAAAGAAAATGACCCCTTCCCGATAACTGAGTGCGTATTTTTATTTATTTGAAAGCCCACTTGAGAATGCATTAAGACACCTGAAGCCAAATATCTTATACTTTCATATCTATGAAGCATCTGTTTGAAAGTGAATAAGCTCCATCTAACACAAATGAACTAGTTTGATGGACGTTGTGTAACGTTGCGTGTACCTTGCAGGCCACTCTGTGTGGACAGAGCTTTCCAAAGCCAAGGGGAGGTTGGATTCTGCGTAGTAGCGTCACAACATCCAGATGCTTTATCCTGCCCCTAGAAATTACACTTATGTTACACTCATTCAAGAGTTTACAGAGGAAAGAGGATTCTGATGACTGATGACACACAATAAAATAAATTTTATTCTGGAGGATCATGAGAAAAATGGTGGAATAATACATGCATTCTCCAATCATAATTTAGGACATATTTTCTGGTACATGACTTAAATAAGTTGCATTTCATCCTTTCACACTTTTGCGTTAGTCATGTAAGAAATCCTGCAGGTTTAAGGGGCCTTACTTGGCTTCCGGGTCGTACTCAGCCCAGATTCTCTTAAACTCATCCAGGTGATGTGGCCCCAGAATCGACCAGTCACGTGTCAAATAGTCAAAATTGTCCATGATGACAGCCACAAAAAGGTTGATGATCTGAGGACAGTCAGGGGTTAGGGGGTTACTTTCCAAAAGTAATCCATTACAGATTTAAATATAATCCATAACATAACCGACACAATTATGATTTGGTAATGTAGTTGGCTAACTTTGAAATCTATGACATATAACAATAACCGACAATTTATCTCAATAAGTACTGCCAATATTTGTTACCGTTCTGCTGTTATCCTGTTACATGTAATCCCGTCTCCAACTCTACTCACCAGGAAGGCACAGAGCATGTAGAAGCTGACAAAGTAAATGATGGCGAACTGACTGCCGCATTCCTCAGTGGATGAGCTGTTCTCATTGGTCGACCCTCTCTCACATGTCTGCCTTGGCGCGCATGCTAGCATGATCTCCTGCCATGCCTCGCCTGTCGCACATCTGACACACACACGGGAGTGTGTACGCACACATACATGCACACAAATATGCATGCACATCGACGTACATATGCATGCAAAAATGTGTATACATAGTCACATAAAAACGCATTTGAAAGTGACACATACACCGAAGAGGTGTGTATGTGTGCGTTACCACACGAGCATGGCGTCATGTGAGCATGTGTGTATGAATGCACGCATAGACACATGGATGTGTGCATGTATGTGCCGAGGCATACAAGCATGTAGTGGCACACATGCATGTGTAGACCAACAAGTACAAATAAGCATAGCGACACACACACACAGACACAGTGACACAACACATACACAGACACACAAACACAAAGATAAACGAACATATTAGAGGCTGAACCTACAGGATGACAAATAAGAACTGGAATGTCAGTGAAACATTAATATAATACAATATCTTGCTTAGATTTCCACAAAATAAAGAAAAAAAACAATAGGTTTAATGTGATTTCCTCATAGATCAGCTGCATAGTCAAGGTCTTACCTGAACTTCAGTCACCTTCCATTCAGAATACTTTTAAGCACGCTAACATTAGGCTTTCCATGGAGCCCTTGCATGGGTTTTTTTAAATACTTTGTGCATTTTTATTTTTTTATTCTTATTTTTGATAAACTTTCTTACCTTTAAAATCATTATTTTGATGTTGATTCTGAGCAATTACTGCTGATTTTAAATGTAAGGAAGAAACCAAGTCCCTCTAGGGTGAAAAATGTTAAGTAGGAGGTGAAAAAGTATTACTGCTGTCTGAATGGAGGACAGCTGCTATGTGCTCAGCGAGTGTTTCAGCCCATAGAGGTCAAACGGACAGAGAGGACCGTTTCGTGGTGTGTTATGCTAATCTGCTTACAGGTACAGCCAAGAGAATAGTGCTGTTATAGAGGAAATTAAATGTGTGATGGTACAAGGTGCACATGTTATCCATGGGTTAATCTTTTTGCCTGCACGAAATCTTACCATCACCACAAACACAGAGAGCGATTCTGGGACTAAATACAGGAAATTAAAAAGAGGAAATTTTTTTGTCAGTGGAATCCCACAATTGTATTGAAGACATTCTCTCTATTGGATGAGAGCATTTGGGTGCAAAACTAACCCTACAACAAAAACAATAAGGACGACAATCTCCCAGTTAATTGCAACGATGTGTGTGTATATATCTCTACTACTACTTTTGGCTGCTCCCGTTAGGGGTTGCCACAGCGGATAATCCGTTTCCATTTCTTCCTGTCTTCTGCATCTTTCTCTGTCACACCAGCCACCTGCATGTCCTCCCTCACCACATCCATAAACCTCCTCTTTGGCCTTCCTCTTTTCCTCTTCCCTGGCAGCTCCAGTGTGTGTATATAATTATATACTTAATGAATATCGGCCACCAAACTCAGTACTGTAAAAAGTTGTAGCCCAAAAATCAAAAAGGTTTGAGGTCTGGTGACTTTATGTAAGCCAGTTGTTAAAATGTTGTGCATCTCTCTAAGGTGACGATATGGTAAACATTTTTGTAAAAAATTGCCAAACCTTGCTTGGACTGGAGCAACATGGTACTCAACTCTCTCCTCCATTAACTCTGGTTCTGCATCGACTGTATTACCCACTATTTAGACATGCACAGCTATATGAAGTTTGTATAATTTCCTAATGACAGCCTTAATTAGGGTTGCCAACTGTTCCTTAAAATAAGGAATCGTTCCTTATTATATATAATATATATATATGTGTGTGTGTGTTTGTGTGTGTATGTGTGTATAGTGTAAGGCACATTACATCTGTTATGCCCGTGCCGCCCCGTCCATCCAACCCCCGTCTCTGTCCCCTGTTCCTTATTTACATTTTAAGGAGTTGGCAACCCTAGCCTTAATACCAAATGTGTTTTTTTTTATGACGAGGATAATTATAGTGGCTCATAGAGGGAAAAAATAGAGATGTGATTGTCTCTTGACAAACTGAGATGAGAGAAAAGTGCCATGGTGAAAAGGAGGAGGCCGGGAGAACGATTTATGAGGATGACGGAAAAGAGCACATCAATTTAAGATCATGAAGAGTAAGAAGAGAGCGGGAAGATTAAAGGCACAATCTGTAACGGCATGTGCTGCCTTGGCTATGTATAGTACTGCAAAAACACGACGAGCGCTTTACTGACAACAAGTAACATGACATATTTCACCATATGAGATATTGGAGACAACTGAAAGCCTCAAGAGAAACTGAAAGGGCGTTTAGGGCGTCTGATCAAATATAACGGCAAAAGCGGGACGGAAGGCAGTGGTGTGCAGCTACAGTTGGCGGACTGTCCCTTTAAGAAAAAAAGCAAAGATGAGAAAAAGAAGCACAAGAGGATGAAGAAAAAATAAGATTAGAAACATCAACGATGCCAAAAAAGCGAGCGCGGCACATGTTTCTCACCTGAAAAGCAGCAGAACAGCCTGCGGGAAGGTCTGGAAGTTGTTGTTCCTGTTGATCTCTGTGTTGTCCTGCAGTGCTATCTTACCAAACATCTGCACAGGAGGG
Source organism: Lampris incognitus (assembly GCF_029633865.1). NCBI lineage: Eukaryota > Metazoa > Chordata > Actinopteri > Lampriformes > Lampridae > Lampris > Lampris incognitus. The sequence continues at coordinate 13,052,804 of NC_079213.1, forward strand.
GAGGAAGTAGTCACAGCAAATTGGATATGAAGTCAGTATTGAAAGGGGGTCAGTGTGTGTGTGTGTGTGTGTGTGTGTGTGTGTGTGTGTGTGTGTGTGTTATAAGGAGTGCTCTCTGGGCCGGTCCAAACCAAACAAAGCGTCTCCCATTCATCATCGCTGAGACAGTCAACACGACAGCTTGTGGAGAGAGAGAGAGAGAGAGAGAGAGAGAGAGAGAGAGAGAGAGAGAGAGAGAGAGAGAGAGAGAGAGAGAGAGAGAGAGAGAGAGAGAGAGAGAGAGAGAGAGAGAGAGAGACGAGAGAGAGAGAGAGAGAGAGAGAGAGAGAGAGAGAGAGAGAGAGAGAAGAGAGAGAGAGAGAGAGAGAGAGAGAGAGAGAGAGAGAGAGAGAGAGAGAGGAGACATGGAGAGATAGAGAGAGAGAGAGAGAGAGAGAGAGAGAGAGAGAGAGAGAGAGAGAGAGAGGAGACATGGAGAGATAGAGAGATGGAGACAGAGGCGGCACGGCAGAGAGCAAATGTACAGGACCTCTTGATGACAAGACTCCAGCAGGACACACACACAGGAGGAAGGCTGGCTGGAAAGGAAAGGAGGGAGACAGAGAAAGCGAGAGAGACAGAGAGAGAGAAACCAAGACAGACAGACGAGGGAACAGAAGCTTACCTGCATCCCGATGACAGCGTATATGAAGAATAGCATCACTATAAGCAGAGCTACGTAGGGCAGAGCCTGAAGGGGAGAGACGTGCATCAGTAACAGGTCAACCATCACTCAGCACTGAGGCTAGGTCCAATTCATTTTCATTCATCCTCTCAATCACACATCGAAGTAAACCGCTTTTGATTAGGATGTGTATAACAATGAGTTATACTGCATAAATCTGAGAATCATTATCTGCAAAAAAGTGTTGTTTTGTTTTGTCCCAAAGATTTTGGAAATTTTAGTATCATTCGTCACTGATGTGTGTGGGACCAGTGAGATGAAAACATTTCTTCTTGATGATGAAAATGAACTGAACACATAACCCCATGTGGCACAACACCAAAAACAACCCAGAACCAATCATCTGACATGAGAGTTAAAACGCTGAGTAAAATACAACATGCTCTCTACTTTTAGCCAGGAGACCAGCCCCAACATAGTCCAGTACATGACCCCTCAACAGGCCTGGAGAAGATGGAGGTGTGGTTCTTCTTTTAAAGACCTGGGCGATGGACTCCTGACTAACATTTCCCTTGTGCGCGGGTGAGCAGGGCCAAGTCATGACAAGTGCCACTTGATTTACTCTGATCTGGAAATTTGAAAGGTAATGCAGAAACTGGCAACGGCAGCATCAGGCAAGATCGGCAAGGTTCAGCTGTGCATATTTGAAATGGCAGGTACTGATTTTACTGAGGATTAACAAGAGGTCTCATCATCAGAGAGTGGACAATTTCTTACTATTCAACCACTCACATACGGTGAGTTACAAGGCAGAAAGTAAATGGAGCCAAGCTTATATCTAAAATACATCATGCCATGGACATCTGTCGTTTTGCAATTTGACTAAATAGTCATGGTTTCAGAGCAAGCCAAGCTGCCCCATTTAGTGTTTTTCTTTTGTTTCCATCGGGATTTACTGCAGGTATCCCATTCCCTTTATCCGATGTTCTTCTCCTTTAGTTCTTTTATCACTACCTACTTTTTACATGTGCACTTTGACCTACTGTTAAGTCCATTGAAATGCATTTTTAATGTACAAAATCGGTGTATAAATAAAGTTTGGGTTGATTAATTTGATGTCAGTTACCCGTTTCTTCAATTTATTAAGTGTTTAAATTGGTGAACCCCAAAATTCGCAGTTACAGTAACTCTGAGCTACATGTTGGCATTCATCCTTCTATATCTAATTTTAAGACTATTGTTTTTGTGTTTGGTAATGTTTGCACACTGACTTTCTTTGCATATCAGAGTGTTTCTCTAATTTTGACTGGTTCATTAGATCAACTGAATTTCTTGACGTCGCCTCAAAATGAGTCACAACTTCAAAATGAGTCGTAAACCACTAAGATGAGAACAGAGAAAAGGCATTATGCAAAAATCTCCCACTTGTAATGGCCAAAAGTGTTCCTCCTTTTGGAGTCAGTACTTGAGAGTCATGTTTACTCAGGACCGCATTGCTTAAAGTTAGGAGCTAATTAAGGAAACAGACTGTCATAGCCTAATATTAAAATGTAACGGGGGCCATGGCTCTTCTCATCTCATACTCGTCTCTGCTCCACCCAGTTAGCCCGGTTGCTGCCGTACCTCTGTATATCTCCAGCTCTGATATCGTCAGTGACAATGACACCAAATATGACGGGGCCCAACTCAGCTAACACAAGAGAGAGAACAGCTTATTTTATTTTCCCAAACCTTTCTATCAAATGATTTCATTTTTTTTGGTGGAGTGCTTTGTCGGAACTTATTTGTAGCTTACTTATAGCTTAAATCACCTATAGGGAATAATGTTGAGGTCTTCAAGGTTAGTGGTATAGTGTTGGAGAGGGAAGGGGGCGATGGAGGGATGTAAGAAAGGAAGAGGTGCATCACAGAGGAGAGATAAGAAAAGGAGAGATTGCGGATGAAGACTTAAGAGTCCCTGCTTGAGTCCCTATGTCCCTACATCCCTCCCTATCACTTCACTGGGTCTCCTAAAGCCCCCCCTCCTTTGCTCTCTGACTGTCGCCATTCAACCTGAAGTTTTGATTGGATGAGACAGTCAAATGCCCCGCCCCACTGAATTTCTGGACCAATGGTAGATGGCGTTGGGGAGGAAGGAGCCAAGGAAAGGAAGGAGGGCTTGTGAGACCCTGGCTGGATTTACACACGGACAATGAAACAGGATTTTCTCTAAACCCCCTCACCCAATGACTCAGATATGATGAATAAACAAAGAAACAAAAAAATGTGTTAATAAATTCATCAGATCAGAAGATGGCTTAGAAATGTATAGTATAAATGTAAAAAATCATTAACCTGTCTGTGATTTTACCATCTGTAAATGGCAAATAGGGCTTGAGAGAATGGTTTTCCATGAGGCCCAATAACTTTTTGAGAGACAAAGCTCAAACTGCTATCTTGATTTGTTTGAGTTCCCAAGGCTAACAATGGTGTATTCATGACTTTCTCAAGTCATGGATTAAATTCAATTTGGTTGCGTAGCGTGATGACTATGGGAGAGTGTCACAATTGCAAGACATCCTAAAATGATCTACATATGATGATGCACTATTCACATCATCATATTTATAAACCATTAACCTGAATATATCTATCATTCATCTTTTTGGATTGGCCAGTCTTAAAACAAGTTGTTTTTTTGTCTGATTTTGAGATACTTTATTGATCCCCATAGGGAAATTCTTCTCTGCATTTAACCCATCCTAGCTGTGTAGCTAGGAGCAGTGGGCAGCCGCCGTGCAGCGCCCAGGGACCAACTCCAGTTCGTCTTGCCATGCCTCGGTCAGGGGCAAAGACAGGAGTATTAACCCTAACTTGCATGTCTTATTGATGGTGGGGGAAACCGGAGCACCCGGAGAAAACCCACCACAGACACGGCGAGAACATGCAAACTCCACGTAGAGGACGATCTGGGATGACCCCAAGGTTGGACAACCCCGGGGTTCGAACCCAGGACCTTCTTGCTGTGAGGCGACAGTGCTAACCACTGCGGCCACTTAATAACAAAGCTTGTATGTAAGGCAAACTCATTTATGGGCTCTCATTCTTCTAAAGATGTGGCTGACTGATGGGGCTGTTGTATTCATGTACGATAGGCCTGCGCTGCTCTTAAATTTATCATCTTACCAACAAACAAATCCATAAGGAGAGAAAATAGATGAGCGTCACACAAAGAAAGAGCTTCTATGCTCTCTTTAAGAACGGATACAAGCGTATGAATGGTTCTTGCATGAGGCCCATTTTGAGTCCATTTTGGTCGCGCAGGGTTAAAACAGGACCAAAAAAAACAACAACACAGAAATAAATAAGCTCAAAACAAAAGGCTCGGATCTGGGGTCTAGTGAGGGTAAAAGCTAAACGTTCCTCCCGTGTTCATTTGTCCATGTGTAAAGTCAGCAACTCTGTCCTAGCATGTTGTGTCCGGTTCTCTCCTCACTTGGAAAGATTTGATGAAGGTCCACAGCAGGGTCCGAATCCCTTCCCCGCGAGACAGCAGCTTCACCAGCCTCATCACGCGGAACAGCCGGAAGAAGGTGATGGAGATCCTGGCGCTCTCTTCAGAGTTCTGCAGTCCCTTTTGGTGGGGTTTAGTGTTTTTCCAAAAAAAAACAAACAAAAAAAAAAAAACAAACAAAAAAAAAAAACACAGGACGCACCGCAAACATCAACATAGGCAGGGTTAGGGGACATGCAAAGGTTTTGACAAACATGGACACACAGGACGCATGGGAGAGGTCGACGTGGGTAGGGAGACGCATACACACGTCAACACACACAGACGCCCACAAACATGTACGCAGGTGCGGATGATTACATGTGCGCACATATACGTGAACACGCACGCACGCATGCACGCACGCGCGCACACACACATTTTTATGCATATTTCCAATATGCAGATATGAGTGAGACAAATGAACACACACACACACATTTTTATGCATATTTCCAATATGCAGGTATGAGTGAGACAAATGAACACACATACACACACACACAGATTTTTATGCATATTTCCAATATGCAGATATGAGTGAGACAAATGAACACACACACACACACACACACACACACACACACACACACACACACACACACACACACACACATTTTATGCATCTTTCCAAAGGTTAGGATGTGAACAAATATGAGACAAATGAACACACACACACACACACACACACACACATACACACACACACACACACACACACACACACATACAAACTGAGTTAAAAAAATGAAAAGTTGCGTCCTCCAAAGTCCCACCAAAATCAACTGACAAAAGAGATTTGGGAGAGAATCGGGCAATCATGCTTATTCTAGTGGCTTCATGAAAAATCACTTGGCAACAGAGAGATACCAAGTATGACATCTTAACCCTTTACCAAAAGTCAACTGTCATTCTTGGGACAACCAGCGAGCTCATCAGCAGCATTTCTCTGTCCTTCTCCTGTTTTACAGCAATGAAGTAGTTATGAAACGATCTTTGCGGTGGTCATGGGTAGTTTGGTGATGGTGCATGGCTTTGCCACATCCATAGCTACAGCACCATTTTGCCCCATTATCCCAGTGAAGAATATGTTATCTGGACATTATTGCTAAAAGATACCATGGGCAATTTCAGCAACAGGCAACAACTGATCAAACTGATATTCTCCACATTGGAGGATTCCCTTAAGCACATCTAGTTAAACGCCTTGAAAACATAAATTTGGTTGCTATGTTTCATTGTACACTACTCGGGACTGAAAATAATATCAATAGCCGACGGACTAGTCACTGGTGAAAACATCCATCCATGGATTTAATCTCTTTCATAAAGACCAACCACGAATCACAACACGTACAGCACACAAATCTCAGCCCATGGGGAGATTCTTGTCTAAGCAAATAATGCAGGCAGGGGGTAATTGTTAGCATCTCTGTCATGGAGCAGCTAGCCACCGGGAATAACAAGGGACAGATGACATCGGGGAGAACGACGCTATCACTGTCAATGCAACCACCTCCAGGTAACACATCACAGTAATTAAGTGTAGGTGGAAAATCCCTTTAATGTCATCTTCTTTATAATCTTTACAAACTGCCTGCAAGCAGGAGCCTTGTACATGCAGGACCTCTTGTTGTAATCTTGCAGTTCTCGTGCTTTGCATGGCATTTCCACGCAAATGCTAATATGACGTTCCTCTTTCTTTGAAATGTGCCTCAGCAGCTGAAAGGTTGGGAAGCAGTGCACTAAATCCCCATCACCTCATCCATTTTTAAAGTGGTCAGCTGGACTAAATAACTAAACAATGAAATATTCAGCTAAGTGCTATTCTAATGCAAGTTTATTTATTTATACCCATGTTGGCTGCTTGATATAGTGAGGCTAAAAAGAACAGAAGAATTCGTAAAGAGGCTTGAGGTTCAGAGTTCATACAACAATTGCATCTCAAATATATTATTCACACTGCAGAGATTAATGAGGGAATCCATTCTGACACAGTTTAATAACCGCTCCGGCACCACTTCCATTACACTCCATTTAAATTCTGTCTGAGGCGGAATCATGTGCATAAAGCCTGCCCTGAAAATGTAAAGCCAAACACCAGGTGGGTAAAATTTCAACCCGCAGATAAAATCTCTCTCATGATGAGGAAAATAACTTGAAACAACAAAGGCACACGCAAACACTGGCACGGACAACTACACTGATGACGACATGATCACATCGATCACCTCCACAACAACATTAACCGAGAAACTGGTCAACAAATGCAATGATGAAATAAACCTGGCCAACAGTACGGCAAACACGGCATCTATACTTTTTAACATTTTCTGCTTTAATCTTAAGAGTATCATTCCAGTCAAAATCGATGCAGAAATCACTTTTTCTGACCGGTGGATCTGTTTGTTGCCACTCGTGTGTTTTCCCATGAAGCCATCGATTTCCTTATTCTAAACCCAGAGAGAATAAACAGTGTGCTCCTGAACCGGACATGTCACTTTCTGCACATCTGAGTGTAGTTTGTGACAACACATGTCGTACATTACTTTACAACACAGCATTTACAGCATATACAGTCCCAAATTATTATACAGGACTGTATAATGATAACAGTTATCATTATTATACAGTCCCAAAGCACAGTAGAATATCCCTATTGGAGTATAAACGGGAAAAAAATTACAGGTAAATCTAGACAATAAGAGCCAATATGTATCGCAATGTATTTTAAACTAGAAATCATTTCCTTTAAAGTGATTAATCTCAATTTTGTGCTTTCACTTTTGTGTTTCATTTGAGTAATTTTGAGAGTATAAATCATCTTTTTTCAGTTTACTATGTTGCACTTAAGCATGTTTTGTTGACAAATAACCCCAAAATTTTAGTTGTCCCACGCTAAACTGACAGATGTGCTGAGAACGACACATCTCCTTCAGAGCAAGGATTAAAAACGTCCCCACTGCATGTAATGCCACAATTTGACTGCAGTGGGCACTACTACACCAAAGGAAGCGAGAGACACCAAACAGGTGTGAGAGAGAAAGAAAGAGACAGAGACAAGAAAAGGAGACTGAAGGCAAAGGATTGCCTGAATTATTCAGACACACATAAAGACAAATAGAAGGACTGATAGAAAGACTGATAGATAGATAGATAGATAGATAGATAGATAGATAGATAGATAGATAGATAGATAGATAGATAGATAGATAGATAGATAGATAGATAGACAGACAGACAGACAGACAGACAGATAGACAGATAGACAGATAACTAGCCAGATCAGTGGGTGGAAGAGAGAACCTGTATGATAGCATGACCATGATAGCATCAATGATAAAAGCACCAAAGAGATCACACAGAGAGAAATAGGTGAGGGGCTGACAAGCCATCAGGTGGGGTGGATGGGTGGGGGTGTGGACGGAGGGATGGGGCATTAAGCTTCATGAAAACAACAATAGCTACCAACAACAACTCACAAAAAGAAAAGACTCCAGTTATATTACGCCTGCACAACAATTGGGTGTCCTGCACCACACACATACACACACACACACATATACACAAGTGTATACACATGGAAATCTGCAAACAATAACTGCAACCATGCAACTCTGAGCATGCTGCAGAAGATGACAGCAGAAAGCCCAGAGAGACAGGAGAAAGAGGGGGAACCAGAAGGACTGAGTGGAGGACAAATGATCAGCCAAGAGCCTGGGTCATACCGCTGAGTTTGACAGTGTAGAAGGAGAAGAGATGGAGGAATGGAGTGACAGAGGAAGAGGAAAGGAGGCGGACGAGGTTACCGTCAGGGCGTACCATTTGTCTTACCGCAGGGGGGTGAGAGGAGGAAGAGGAGGAGGATGACGAAGAGGACGCGGACGAAGACGAGGAGGAGTCAGCTGGCTTTAAGGAAAGGCAACACAGATCAGCACTAGAGCAGCGCCTTGGGGTGTGTGAGTGCAGATTTGTGAGTGTGTATGTGTGTGAGTGCAAGGGTGCATGTATACCTGTGTGCACGTATGCATGTACCTGTGTACATGTGGATGTGAAGTAGAGAGAGGAAGTTGTGAAGGAGGCAAAACTAGAGGGGAACAAATTAACAGTAACCCGGACCAAAACTAACTACTTCCTATGCACCATAACTTCTGCTCCATTACAAAACAGAAAGAAAACAAAACTGCGTGGGCCAAGGAGGAGGAGACTGAAGGACATCACTGTGTATCTCTGTACTCATATCCTGTGCTGCCTACATTCCCTGTAAGATACACAGGTTCAAGGGAGTCATCCTCTTACATGTTTATGTATTCCATTTCAGAATAACAGCAAACTGAAAAAATATTGAAACTGAAGGATATCAAGATATTTCTGCCAAACGCCACAGTGGCTTATAAATCAGCGGTCTGGGTCACCTTGTGGAAGAGAAAAGATTGTGCACATGTGCATTTTGTAGTATATGTGTATGCAGGCTTGTATGTATGGTATATCAGGCTAGGTGTGTGTGTGTGTGTGTGTGTGTGTGTGTGCTGGTGGATAGTGGGGTGTCTCTACAGCTGTCTGTCTTTCTGCCAGCTGAGGCTACAGCACGGTAACGGTGTTAGCCAAAATGCTCACAGCAGTTTGGCTCAAGAGATCTGGTTTTACCACCTTGACAACAGAGGACAATTCCTCTTTCCTTAATGTGTTTTTACAGCGGTTCTTTGTTCTGAAAGTAGTTCAGGGAAAACCAATGAAAGGTTTGTTTTTTTTAGTCCTCAGATAATCTAAAAAGAAAGTTTTATTCTTTAATATTACTGTACAAGTGGTACAAGTGGTATCAAATGGACCAGTCGTGAGTAGTGGAGGATGAGTTTTGCTGATGTTTGACAGGTGATTAAACTACTCTCAGGCCAAAGAGGCATCAAAATATACATAGTAAAAAAAACAGGAATTATCCATCCATCTCATTTCATTGATATATTGATATATACATAAATATGTATGTGTATATATGTATGTGTGTGTGTGTGTGTGTATGTATATATTTATACACACATACACACACACACACACACACACACACACACACACACACATATATATATCTATACCAATGGACAAAGATGATTTTAGATCAAGGATGCTTTCTGAAAATCAGAGCCCATAACAATCTAAGATTATGACAAGCACATAGGAGGCGGGCTGTACCACCTGGGTGACAACTGACACTGCAGACCGCTCCGATCAATAGATTAAGTATTGGTTTAATCTACGACTCAGAAACTATTCAGTCTGCTTTGGTATGGGCCCTGTTCAGCTGCCTCTGCATAATCTACACACATTATTAGTCCCATCCAACAAGAACAGATCTGACACAGCACGACTGGTGATATAAACTGTCACAAGACAAACGCTTCGCCGATCAAATGTTAGCTTGAAATGTAGCAGGGAAGGAGGGGGAAAAGGCCAAGAGGAAGAGAAATGGGAAGCAAAGGGGATAGGAGGGGTTAGCAGGTGGGAGAAAGGAAGGGGGGGTAAAAATAAAGGGCAGAAAGGAAGGATTGAGGAAAACGCATATACTGAAGGCAAAAAATAAGGAAGGAATTAAGAAAATTAATTTGGAGGATGAGGTGGAAGGAAGGAAAGACTGAGCAGCAGAGGAAAAAATGGGGAAGATCGGAAGGAAAGAAGCAATGCAAGAAGGAAGGAAGGAAGGAAGGAAGGAAGGAAGGAAGGAAGGAAGGAGGAAAGAAGCAATGCAAGAAGGGAGGGATAAGTTAAAGGTATTCCAACAAGGCGATACACACACCTGTTTAATCAAATACAACACGGGGAGTGCTTATTTCGTCACCTGCTTCTTAAACATATTCTTGCACAGCCATTTCTAAACTGTCGCCTCACAGCCCTCTTGAAAGTCACAGCTCTGCAGCCCACCTGCTACCTAATCCATCAAATGTTAACGAACCAGTCAGTTTTTTGTGTGGTCTTAAATGATAAGAGTTTTTCCATTTTGAGTCACAGCATGCAAAGTCTTATAAGCCAACACACACTGTGCTCAGCTTCAGTGCAATTTGACTACTGGCACTTACATCGTTGTGCTGTTGGTCTCCATTCGGCAGCAGACAAATACAATGAACCCACTCTTGTGTTAACAAATCTGGAGGTTACATCAATATCGCTCCACTAAATGAGCGCGCTCTGTCAGAACAGTGCCACCTGCTGGGTGAACATGCCTTTCTGCTGTCAATATATGACCAAAATTTGAAGTTCAAGCACTTTTTTAGTGTGATTTCAGAGATTCACTACAGATATGACTATTTCTAACAATTTCAATATTTCATTTTATATAATTTTCCCACCTGCAATGCCCTAAAGGTCCACTAGTTGGCCTTGGCCCACACTTTTCTGAACTGCTGCACTTGTATAATACCGGCTCACACCAAACGACACATCTCTGATTGGGTCACAAAAAGGAAATGAGACGTTAAGACAAACCAATTGATTGGGACCAAAATTTGAGGGGCCAAAATTTGAGGGGCAGGAAGAGCTGAGTGGAGAGGAGTGAGGAGAGGACGTCAGTGTCCATCAGTGTCCAGTTTGTGTGTGTGTGTGTGTGTGTGCGTGTGTGTGTGTGTGTGTGTGTGTGTGTGTGTGTGTGTGTGTGTGTAAAGGTGTGTGCAAATGTTTGTGTATATGCATTGAGAAGAATTGAGGGGCCTTAGGATGTAGATAAGAAGGAAGGAAGGAAGGAAGGAAGGAAAGGTGGATTGGGAAAGGTGTTAAGGGTAGCGGGAAGGAGAGGAGATGGAATGAAGGCAGGATGTAAAACAGAAAGAAAGGGGAGAAGAAAGTAGGGGGTAAGTGTCTGGGTGTGCGTGTGTGCGTATACGTAGGTTGGTGTGTTGGGAGATTGTGGTTATGTTTGTTTCACCCATGCTTACTCCAATCAACCGTGTGCTACGGTTTGTCTCGCTGTAGTGTGGGGAACAAATAGCCAGCAATCCACTGTAATCTAACAGGAATATTCTCTCTGGTCCTTGGTTCAAGGTCCGATTGGATCAAAGTGGGGTTTTTTCCAGTCTAATTTTGCTCTACTTTTAGAATAAAGTGAAAACAAACCTGATGTCATTTAAAAATAGAGAATGGGTGGTTTGTTCTCTTCAAGTGCACAAATGGAGATCGAACCCTCTCCAACAATTTTTCTTAATCATATGAAATAGAGAAAAGGATGTTAGTGAAGTAGAGATTACAGTAGACTCTCTGGCCATTAAAGGAACATAGAGTTATAATATCCCACAGAATCTCAGTAGAAATATATAAAAGAACATTGACTTTAGAAACAAATACAAATCCATACAGGCGAAACATGACTCAAAGCAGTCAAAAATGTAATTGAAAAAAAAAAGGTTTCTGACATTGCACATCATTTTTCCAAGCAAAATTTTACAGTTGAATAGGTAACATGGGTCCCTAAAAATCATTTAATCTTTCACAAAAGGTTTTAATTAATTGATAGTGGAACATATCTCTCTCTCTCTCTCACTCTTTTCGATTTGGCTGAATGGATTTTATTGTTAGCTCAACCAAACGGTAATGGTAACATATAAGTCGATTTGAATACTAATTTGTGGACGGTGGTGGGAGGGGTGTATATGCCCTGGGTTGAAAAAAAAAATCTGCATTCAATACTGACGTTAACCATGGTAGCTAACTGATAACTGAGTGACCTCTAAGGTGAGAGACCGATGTTACCCAGCTTGCATTTCAGGTGAGCAAGCGGCACCGCAAACCAGCAAGAGGGAGAAAGAGAAAGAGAGAGAGAGAGGTAAAAGAGAAATAAACATCCATAAAAGAAGGGTGAAGTGCACTGAAGTCTCAGAAAGAGGAGGAAAGAGGGAGATGGAGGAGAGAAGAGATGAAGGAGGCATTCCGGAGGAGAGAAGATAGTGTGATCGACAGATGCAGTCCATCTGCAAGACACTGCTCAGAGCAAACCACTACCAATCTGTTCAGACTAGCTCTACTCAAACCAAACCAAAGAAAGAGGGAACGTAAACCAAATCAGATTTAAGAAGCACCTGCAGGTTGCTAGGCAGAATTGGAGTCCCAGTGTGAGGATAATACTGATTACAAAATGAGACCCAAGTCAACAAGCACCCTCATGATGTGCAAAAAAAGCAGCATCGTTGGCACTTTTATCGGAGATATTTTGGCCGTTCAAATCGGCTTATTAAAAGTTGGGACTGTTACTGCACTTCACCACACGCCAAGAGAAGAGGGTCAGCTTTTGGCTGTCTGCTACCACTAACCACCATTAGCATTGCTAAATATGGAAAAATAACGAATTCCTGCTTAGCGTCTAATGAAATGCACCAACAAGCAACATTTAAAATGTCTCCGAAGGAACGTCCCAGTTAAAAAACAATCAGCCCTCTGCAGGGTTTGTGTGCGGAGGGTTTCTTAAAAGAGAAAAGGGGGAAAATAGGCAGCTAAAGAACATTACAACAACATTAATACTAGCTTGGGTATCTCATCACCCAAATCATTGAAAACCACCAGAGGAGACAAATAAAGACTTGGGGCATGCCTTTAGGTTAGAAGTTAAGAGAAACAAAAGCAATTCAGTCAATCAAATCTGCAAACCAATCAACCAAACCAAACCAATCAAACCAAATCAAATCAAAGCCAAATTCAAACCAAGGTGGAAAAGTGCAGAGGTGGTGACATGTATAGATGATAAAGGTGTATATCTCCGGCCAGTCAGTTATTAAATATTGTCGTCTGTGTCTTTTTTTTTTTTTTACTATACGTGACAGATCTATCCAGATTGTTAAATCTATCAAGCTATCATCAAACATACAAAATGTCTGAATGACCCTTAGGCAAGACGACCTACTTGTAGTGATAAGCCAAAGCGGTATTGACGTCTTCAGTTGTGCAACAGGAAATTGGTTTTCAATATCAAACGGGACTTTGCGATACTCTATTTTGCTGATGTGGGGTATTCTGTAATAACTAGACAGAAAAAAGTAATATACTGTAGGTTGGAGTCATTCATAAACAGCTTCATCAGTCTCTCATAAGGGCAGATAGCCGTCCTTTCTGAAGGCGAGCAAACATACTGCACAGCTCCTTCACCTCTGGGGTACGCTCAATTTATTTGTATGCCTGCCCAGCGGTGTTTGAAGTGAAACTCACACTGTACTTCACCAAACGTTGAACATGCCAGTGTTTCAGTGTACATCCTGCCTGTTATGGCTGCGTCATCACCCTGGTGGTATGGCTGAGACTGAGGAGGCGGGAGAGCCCTTGCATGTAGTATGTCCTACAATCATCCTTATGTATGCACCATAAGAGTATCCCATATATTATTCATGAGCTCTGTGTGCAATTCAAACAACCACCAATTAAGAAGGTGGATATGCAAATACAGCTGTTTATACATCTTCATTCTCACATGCTTCAAACTTGCTACACACAGTCTATTACAGTCAGGTATTATCATGTGTATCGTATAGGGGTTAATTGTGGAAAATGTACAAATAGTAGCTGGATTAAAAAAAATCTCACCTGCTGTAATAAGTTGCACAAGACAAGTCTAAAGCTGTGTCAATGGATGAAGATAATAAATGTATACTGACTATTTGGTAGGCCAAAAGAACTTGCACGGTTTACTCGAGCTAGTGTTGTTTCTAGTTCACAAAATGAGAAACTTGTTATTTTTAAGTAATATAAGGTAAGTAATTAGGGTAATCAGAAAAACAGTAAAACACATGGGCCCCAAGTAAAGGGTCCATGTATCGAGTGTTTACCTTTCCCCCTACTTTTATTCTGAAAAGTTAATTAAGACTCCCCCCCACACACTTTTATTCTGAAAAGTTAATTAAGACTCATTGCTTGCTACTTGGGATGCGACATGATCGCTGATAGAAGTAGGTACATGAAAAAATATAATTTATCTCCCACAAATAGCTTATTATTTACAAGTCAGATATACTACGTTGCTCACAATAAAAAAAAAAAGAGAGTTCTTCGTTTACTGTGATACCCTGATGGCTCTTTAGCCTGGGAGCTGTTCAATAAGCTGATAAAACTTGAATATATCATTTGATGATCTGATAAGTATCAAAACAAATGGCAAAATTTAACTTATCCCAGTGGTAAATGAACAGAGCCAGGGGAAAATCTGTGCCGGACATCGCTTATGAAATCCAGTTTCGGCCAGTTCTCGCAGACCACTGTCTTGCCAAAGAGCAATCTAAATATCACATGAATAAAACAGCCGTTATGCCATAAGTGTAAATACAATAGACACTCAAAATTTGACCTGTGTTTGAGATATTTGACTTCGCATAGACAACTACATTCTCATTCAGCGCCACTGTTGACCAGGAGCCCTCCCTGTCAATACTAAATGAATTCATACATATATTTACATAAATTTTGTGCTTCTGGAGCAAATCCATTTATGGATCAAATTGTTCCCCGTGTCTGCCCATCGCTGTTGTCGGACAAAAATGAAACAAAAATAAATGCGTCTTTGGCATTTTTATTTTTCTTATTCTTATTTGTAGGTTTACACGGTCACTCGTGTTGAGGGACTATTGTGACCCACAGTCACAATACAAATCTGCTGGAATCCCATTTAAGAATATTGTCTATGAGGAAAAACACACTTCTAACAGAAGTGTGTTTTCGCTTCTTGTCCGACAACACATAGAAACCAGGCCCGGATATCACACCTTTATATCTCTCATGCTATACAGTGTCAGTCATGCCAGGGGAATGGAGGTCATCACCTGTTGCAATGAGAAAGGATAAAAACAACCAATGGGAAACCAAACCAAGTGCCGAGATAATGCAATAGAACTGGTTCTGTTGACAAATGCAAGAGTTTCTGGTGCTATTGATGCTCAGCAGACCGAGGCATAGATACCTATCTAGGACAGTTTCAAATTACAGAAAATGCTCTAAATGTCATCTTAAAAATTGTCCCGATTCCTGAATTGAATTTTGAAAGATAAGCCGAAGGGATAAATGGGAGGGGGGGGGGCATGAAAAGAGGATAGCAGCCCCATGTGAAAAAACCTCCTCAACTTGTAAATCCCCTGTATTTAGTTTACATTTCAAAGGATAATCATGTTAAATTCCAACCAACTACCGACTGCAGTATGGTGTCAAAATGAAAAACCTAGTTCAAATAGAGGGCACCTAATAGTTCCCTGAAGATCATTTCAAATAATGGACTATCAGACATACGTTGGCTTCATACGGTACAAGAAAGCCTTTCAGCGGTGCTGTGCATTATTTTCAGTCATTTTCATTGTCAAAGCTATTTGGTTGAGTGGTGAGTTCAAATGTAAAATAGCTTAAGTTCGCCAAAGCATTTGAAGGCAGGCGAGATAGGTATCGGTCCCCGGTCTGTTTATATGTGTGTGTGTGTGTGTGTGTGTGTGTGTGTGTGTGTGTGTGTGTGTGTGTGTGTGTGTGTGTGTGTGTGTGCATGTGTGGGAATGGGAGAGAAAGGCAGGCAGGAAGGGAGAGAGGGAGGGAGTTGAACTACTTACGTTAACCTCAGTGATCGCTATGTCAACAATGCTACCCACAACTATCAAGGCATCAAATGTGTTCCATGCATCAACAAAATAATGCTGCGTAGGGGTGGAGGAAAGAAAAAAGAAAGGGGAAAAAAAACAAAAAGAAAGAGAACACAAAAAGAGGACACAACATAAGACATTTAAAAACGCAAAGAACAGAAATCAAAAGGAGAGAAAAAGGAGAAAAAATAAGATAAAAAACGTTATATACATGAGTGTCCAGTTTTAGTTTGGAGGAGAGAGGGAGAGAGTCAACCCATTAAATGATGGAAAAGAAATAAACAAAAAAAGAAGGAACGGAGGCTGAAAAGACATGGACAGCAGGAGGAAGAGCAGCGGTGACTGGTCATGCTTGTCCACGGCAGAAGTACGTCGACAACAACAGGAAACAACAGTAAACCACAAACTTCAACGAAATCACAACCAAAAACCACCCCTGTTGTGCTGGAGTTGAAAATGAAAAGGTGAATACGGCTGCTGTGATTGGTTAGTTAGTTAGTTGGTTAGATTAGTTAGTTAGGAGTCAAACCTGAGGACATGTCACACAGTCTGGTGGAAAAAAAAAAGAAAAGCGATTTCCTCCTTTTTATTGTAAAATATCCCAGCTGGAATGAGGAACAACCAGAAAGTGGCAACTTTTGAGGACTAGAGAGAATCCTTCTCTTTTGTTGCTAATCTCTATCTGTTTCTATGTTCTTCCAAGAAAAAAAAAAAATCCAGGACGAAGTTTGTTCTCGTCCAGTTACCACTGTGGCCTGGGGTCCCAGAATGGTGTGGCCATCTTGGATTTGTAGGAATATGAGGAGGAGTGGGAAAGAGAAGGAGGACAAAGAAAACAAGGAGGTGCAGAGAGAGAGAGAGAGAGAGAGAGAGAGAGAGAGAGAGAGAGAGAGAGAGAGAGAGAGAGAGAGAGAGAGAGAGTGAGAGAGAGAGAGAGAGAGAGAGAGAGAGAGAGAGAGAGAGAGAGAGAGAGAGAGAGAGAGAGAGAGAGAGAGAGAGAGAGAGAGAGAGAGAGAGAGAGAGAGGAAAGAGAAAGCCAGAGGGAGGTGTAGGGACACAAGAAAGCCACGAAGAAGAGGAGACTGGCCGGTAGAGGGAGAAAAAACAAAGACGACAGAGATTTCAGAGAGAGGGAGACAGGAGGAGACTGGTTGAGACAGAGTGATGAGAGAGAGAGAGAGAGAGAGAGAGAGAGAGAGAGAGAGAGAGAGAGAGAGAGAGAGTGGGGGGGCAAGGAGAGGGAGAATGGATGTCGTACTTACGTTGATCTCACTGAGAATGACGTCTATTATGCTGCCAATTACGATGAGGAAATCAAACACATTCCAGGGATCACTAAAGTACCCCTACACAGGATAAGGTGAGCAAGAGGAGGAAGGAGGAAGGAGGAGGAGGAGGGTAAGAAAGGTAGGTTAGAAGGAAAACATCTGTTGCCCATTGGCAGTCCTACCAAGTCAGTGTAAGACCGTGCAGTCAACTGAAAGAACAGAAAAATTCAGCTAGGCCTGATGAACATGTGCAGGGGAGGACAAACTGTAATTCCCATTTATGAACAGAATTAATATGTTTCCTTTGAGCTGCACCTGTTCATCAAGCTGGCTGAATTTTCCCATTTGTTCAGGGAAGCAGGTTAGGGACGGGTTATTAAAAGCGAATTGCAGCACTCCGTATCCGTCAGTTCCTCTGTGTCTTATCCTACATAGCTGTGGTGAGCGATTACAGAGAGAGCATACTTTGTTTGCTTTAGTCACTGCAGCCAATTTATCATTAGAACTGGTACAAAGTGAGCATTTATGAAAAGCATCTATAAAGCCTTGGACCAAAACAGTTTTATTTTTGCTGATCAAGATAGTGATGATGTCATCTGTACCATGGCAGTTAGGAGAGTGACTTCATTTGAAGTATTAGGGGAAATTAGGGTAGTTAAAAAAAAAAAATCAAAACTTACAGCGCTGCAATCTGATGTAGATGCTAACTTCTTGTATAATGGAATGTGATCATGAACAGCTGTTTACTATAAATACATTCAAATTATATAGTCGAGTGACCTTCAGGAATGTAACGTTAGGATTTTTGGCTGCTGGCTGGGTGGAAGAAAGCTGCCTCACATCCCCAGACCGTCGAAATCTCACCCAATTTATTTCAAATCTTGGTTGATGATGGTGAATTTACAGGAAATCTAGCAGGCTCCTACTATTCCCATATCTGCAACAATGATACACTAAGAGCAAATGAAGCTGTGAGGGCTACATAAGGGTGAAGTTAGGGCAATTTGGAGCAGGAAGAGTAGAAAAAGATGTATTTGGGAAGTGTAGGTCAGTAAGATTCATGCTTCTAGCCTCAACAATTGATAATTTCTCAAATCTATTTATCTCACTATCTATCTAAAAGGTATACCGGTAAACGGGTACGGATAACAACTTAGACCTAAAATGAAAACAGACTTGACCTGCATATTCATGAACATGAGTGGAGAAAGGCTTTGGAGTCAAGTCCAGTCCAATTTATTTGTGTAGCCCTAAATCACAGTTATGGGAGGCGGAGAGCAGGTCAATAAAACTAATCCATAATAAGCCCTCTCTGATTCCTCATCAGTTTCATCAGAGAGCCGAAAACCTTTGCAGCGCTTTGGCAGCATGTATGCAATGTGAATGTTTTCGGGTGTCTTACGGACTGATTTTAAAAAGAGGGGGTTTCCAGGGGAATTTCGCTTGACAATTACAAACATTAAAAACACTGACAGTTATGTTAAAACAGACAGAGCAATACTCAAATAGTTGTCTGCATTGAAAACATACATCAACAACAGAAAACATCCATATATCACAATGAAGCCCTCAATCTGTTTTCATTTGTAGTTCTCACAGCAGTGACGCCTGTACAGGAAGGAAAGGTGTTAACAGGTCGGTTCCTTGAGTTCACCTGTTTATGATGACCGTTCAAGAGGAAAAGTCAAATCAATAAAACAAATACATTTTGCAAACCACCCTGGGTGTATGGATGGGCTGTTAGACTTGATTTCACATTATCAGCTCATTGCACTCTTCATTACAAGACTTCCCTACTTGCCCGGAGTTCGATTTTGCTGAAATTATTACAAATGACGGTTCTTTTCCGATAGATAAACCCAGGTTGGTTTGCATTAGCAGTTCATTTTGCAATCTGTTATAGTACAAAGATGTGTTGCCTCATACAAACATCCTCTAATAGTGACGCCAAGCCCTTAGCTAAGTAACCTGCTGAGAGGGTTATCAGTCCAGCTGTTATGCATCTTAGCAGGTGGCTTGATTTAGTATTCAGATTTAGTTATTCTGAGATGCTCAGAGACAATGTATGACTGCATTGGCAGAAACTGTTATTTTAGTTTCAAGAGATATGAAAATACATCTCTGCTGTGTTCTGTATACAGTGCAGTTAGTGTATTGAGAACAAAAGCTAATATAGGGTTTTTCTTTTTCTTGCAGCCATTGTTGCTGCTATTATCCTTTCAACATGGTTTATGGTCTCAGGCTGTATGGAAACAAAGATGAAAGACTGTCCTCATTTTCATCCTTTGATTTCAAATTCATATTACAATGTAGACAAGGTAAAGGCACAAGAAAGAGCTAACTTTAGCCTGGCGTTCCAATTCTTTCAATACAGACGGTATACAATGCTTTTGTCCTGTAATACCACCCTCATTAATGTTGTTTGATAACAGATGCATTTGATGGATGTTGCTTCATGCACCGGACTAATAAACCTACACCACAGTTACTTAGCAACAGCTGAAACCAGGAAGCAGTGAAATCAAAATACATAAAATGATTGCACGTCATCTCTGTATATGTAATACCGTTAGTCATATCAAGAAACTGATACGAGTAAAGATTACACAATCAACAACACTCAAAAACAAATATATTAAATGTGATTTCCCCCCCGATGATTCCATATTCTATTCTATTCTTGTTTGGAGTAGGTTTAAAGATAAACTGCAGTACACTCTTTACGATTCCATTAAAATCTACTGTACTCTACTCCTGTGTAGAAGTGTAAATCTTCAATGAAGTACATTTGAATGCACTCTTAATTGAATTTATTCTGCCTTGCTCTATTCTGGTTTGCCCCGCACTCTTCTCTGCTGTTCTGTCTCGTTTGACCTACCCTTGGTTTAAAGGCGATGAGTTTGAGGATCATCTCCACGGTGAACAGTCCTGTGAAGAGCATGTTGAGGATGTTCATGGCTTCGTTGAATCCAGAAGTCTGACCATGGTGCTGCAAAAAAGAGAGGAAACATACACGCATGAACAGGTATGTAAAAAACAAACATTTATCCAAACACACACAAATTAACACACCCTCACTTAGAACAAATTTATAGTTTGGGTTACAAAGTTAACATTTTTTTTGCATAATATGCATAGTGTTTGAGAGTAATAGTAACTCAATGAGTGTTTGTTGAAGTATTAATGCATGCATTTGTGTCTATCTGTGTGTGTGTGCATGCGTGCCTCTGTGTTTAAACATGCCTCTGTGTGTGTATCTTACCTGCATGGCCAGGCAGATGGTGTTGAGAAGGATGAGCGTGAACATCAGGTACTCAAAGTAGGTAGAGTTGACCACATACCACACCTTGTACTGGTAGGGGTTCTTGGGAATGTAGCGACGCAGAGGCCGTGCCTTTAGGGCGTACTCCACACACTGACGCTATAGAGGGTACACACACACACACACACACACACACACACAAATATATTAAAGTAAGTGTGTGAAAAAAACTCTGGGACTATTCAACTTGTTGCATTGTTAAGTCTCTTGTAGAGCTGTCAGTTGGTAGACCAGTAATCTGAGTTCATCTCAGCCTATGCTTTCTTCCCGTCTCCACATTTACTTGTTCTTAATGATACATTGACGGTCCCGGAGAAAACGACAACTTGGTCACCTCCCATCTGGAGTACTGCAACTCTCTCTCAGCTGGGCTCCTGAAAAACTGTTTAGTCCCGACAGTTCGTTTGAAATAGTACAGCCTGTCCTGTCTTTAGCCTGTCCCAATTCTCTTATGTCAGCCCGCCCATAGGCGTCGCTAAGGGGTGAAAGGGGTTATTACTTACATGGGGCAATAAAGGACCCTTTAGACAAGCATCATGATAATGAACTAAATTAGATGCATCACAGTTGGGGGACTAGCATCACATTTTGTCAGGGGGCACAAAACACACACAACCACACAAACCAAAGAAACACCATAAAATAAGATAGTTCTTTGGCCATAAAGTAACATATCGATAGACATCATGTGGAAGTACACACACACACACACACACACACACACACACACACACACACACACACACACACACACACACACACAGACACACACACACACACACACACACACACACACACACACACACACCCTACCTGGTTCTTATCCAGCTCACAGTTTTTGTACTCTTGCTCTCCCTGCTCCTGGAATGTGACGATGACGAAACCGACGAAGATGTTCATCATGAAGAAGGCGATAATGATGATGTAAATGATGAAAAAGATGGAGATGACTACACGGTAGTTGTGGATGGGACCGATGTCCTCCGCATGGGAGTCTATGGCTCGGTACAACAACCTGAAAGAGGAAGTGGAGGACAAAGAGAGAGGGTAACAGTGAGAGAGAGGGAACAGAGAGAAAGAAAATTGATTGATGGATATTAGACAACAGAGAGATCAGTGGGGAGAGAGTAAAGGGGGGGGGGGACAGGGAGGCAGAAGAAAGAGAAACAACGGTGGGAGGTTGATTAATGTGGGAGCGAGAGGCAGAGGGTAACATACAGAGCAGAGGAAAGGGGGAGAGGTGGAATGAGTTGAAAAGAGATATCGGGAGTTGTTGTTCGATGCAAAAAGAAGACATTTTTATTTTGTTTATGCCACTACTGGTAACTCTTTCAATGGAGTTTACAATATTAAGGAGCAATCTCCAATTCTTCTTCAACTGCAAAAAAAATGTCGTTATTGAGACACTTCACTACCAACAGCTTTACTGTGGAAACGCTTATTGGCTAGTAGGAGATTGGTTTTTCTAGAAAGCTCCCAGACATGAATATGTGAAACTGTGTGACTGTTTTTGTGTGCGGATGTGCATGTATGTCCTGTCTGTCTTGCATGCGTGTGAATCTTTGCATGTGTTTGTTTGCACATACCCAGGCCAGCCCTCAAAGGTGGACACGGCAAAAAGTGCCATCATGCCTTGCAGGACGTCATCAAAGTTAAAGTCGCTGTTTTCCCATTTTCTCTTGGCCTTCTCTGGTTTTCCCACATCACCGTCCTTATACAGAATGTACGAACCCCTGAACACAAACACACCCCAACACACAAACACAATGTTCAAAATCTTCTCCAGAAGATATACTATGAGCATGCAGTTGACAAGAAAATGTCACAGGTACGATCCTACATGTGGAAAGAATGGACTACTCACTTGCACTCTGCCTCCGTCTGTTTTGACTTGTCATTGCAGGAGAATAACTTTCCCTGGTTGACAAAAGTTTACACAGTTGTTTATATATGCAGACATCTCATTACAATCATAATGATTATAAAAAGAAAAAAGACCCTGAGGTAGCTGTCAACTATTTTTAAAACATCCCCTACTTCCCTACATCAAACCCAAACCAACACCCCCACCCCTTTAACCTAAAGGGTGAAATGGTCCCATCGCTTGCTCACTATCAAACCTCGTTACCTTGAAGAGTTGAACTCCTATACAGGCAAACATGAACTGCAGCAGTGAGGTGACAATGACTATGTTGCCAATGGTCCTAATGGCCACAAACACACACTGCACCACGTGCTGGAGAGAAGACAAAAAAAGAAAATAGTTTGTGTATGAGTGTTTTAAGGGTAGGCTTAATAAAGTATTATTGTTCATCATCATAACATCGTCTTATCATTTTAAATCCCCCCCCAAGACATCCCATTCTATATGCTGAAATCAAGTAGGTACTGTATTGTATAGAGATTTCTTTTCCCCAAATGACGATGCTGGTTAGGAAAAACTACATGCTGCTCAGTCACCTGATTTTGAAAAATGGCTCAATTGCCTGAAAAGTTGTTGAATTTCATCGATAAGTGTGTATTAGCCTCATTTGTTTGCATGCGTGCCAGTACATGCACATACGTAAGTGCAAGTGCATGTGTTTCTGTATGTATTTGCGTGTTTGTGCTTGTGTCTGTAAATGTGCAAACCTTGAGTCCCTTGGCTCTGTTTATGGCCCTCAGTGGCCTCAGCACCCTGAGGACTCTCAGAATCTTCACCACGTTGATGGCACTCGACCTGAAACAAACACTCACATTAACCACTGCAATGTCAATGATGTCAATAGCACAAGCTAGAAAAAAAAAGATCGACTCGAACACATCTGGGCAACACATAGTAAGCCATCATTTTGCATGATATGCGTAACGTTTAAGCTATGAGTAGCTACATAGAAATGACAAAACACAGAGACAGTGCAAATTAGGTATAAAATCCAAAGGGACAAACATATATACATATATAAAATGAAAATATTTGGTATGTACTAATACCACAAACACAACACCATACTAATGCTATGGAAACTAAATTAAAGTACTTCAAAAACTCAACAAAGAGGAAAACGGTACTAAACAAATTCTCAGATAACCCATAAGATTGGTTAATTGAATTAAAATACAACAAAATATCACTACAACAGTAAAATAAAAACACAACCATATGTTGGAGATGTACAAATGGCAACACAAGCTGACAGAAACTGTGTTTTTGTCTTTGCACATACGACACTGAAAGGCAACAAAATATATGCGTTGTTTCAGACTGGCACAACATTTAAACAGAGAACTGAAAGAAAGGCAACACACTCTGTTATGAAATGGGGGGGGGCAAACATGTATTATATTTTGCTGAAATCATGACTGTGTATCATATTACAAACTTTCAGCTCTAAAGCTGTAATTTATGGAGGTTTACAAGACAAAAACATTGTGATTTTACAAAAACCAGTTAATTTCTGTGTGTTTCCTGGTAGTAACATAATCACAGTGTAGTAAATGGCTGACATAAGTTATTCAGGTTTGAGCTGAGAGAAATCAGTTAGCAGTGATTATCTGTGAGTATTTTAAAATGGGGGAAACAAGGCAGAAAGATTAACTAAAGTAAACATATACTATCAAACACATCCCTCTCTTCAGTCATAGATTTGAGTGAAAATTCATTGATGGGATGAATCAAAACAGTTCACACCGTACAGTACATACAATATGAATGGACAAAATTAAATGTGCACAAAGAACAACACGAAAAGACAAAAACAGACATAAAACAGGCAAGTGCAGGCAAACAGAGTTAGTATACTGTGAACAGAGTGTAAATACGGGCCAAAGGTGAACCTTTAGGTGACCGTTTAGACAACTAAAGGAAATGACATAAAGAGGTACTTTTTACAAAAAATCAAAAGTTGAGACTCAAATGAATACTGTGACATTTAGAATTTGATAATTTCCCCAATTTTTTGAAAAGTTCATGCATTGGACATTCATTTACCTTAAATATGCTTTATTAGCATTATTGCGTTCCCTCCCGCATTATAATCAATAGACACCAAAACCCTTGCAACTAGCTGTACGTATTGGTTACCGATTGGTTTAAATGTGGAATGGAAGCAATGCTAATGACCTGGTTCTGGTTCTGTTCATAGAGGTACCAATACACAGCTTTTCCCCAGAAAATAACATGGGCAGTTAGGAAAAACAGCAAACATTTCAAAATGTCAGTGTATCCAATTAACTGATTGACTGTTAAAAAAAAATCTGAGGGTAACTTGAGGGATTCAGAATATTTTTTTTTGTGACACTTTAATAGGAGTGACTTTTAACAGAAAGTAAGGTGAGGGCCCATTGTGCAAGCCATGGATGACTTTTAACACAGGAAGTAAAATTTTAGAGTCGGTTAAAGGCAGCACATGTAGGATGCTTTGGTTATATCACAATCAAATTAGTAGTGAGGACTTGCTCCAGAGCCAAAAAATAAAAACAAAAAAAAGTGACTATTGAGCAGCAGACCCTAAACTATGCCTCATGTTTTACTTTGGAACAATTTCGCTGGCTTTTGGTTGCCAAAGAAATTTTATAGCATTGTCAAAACAACTTTTAAATAGATGAGTAGGGGAGGGAGAGAGCGAGAGAGCAAGAGAGAGAGAGAGAGAGAGAGAGAGAGAGTCAGCCAGCCAGAGAAATAGTTTGTAGACAGACACAGATAGATAGATAGATAGATAGATAGATAGATAGATAGATAGATAGATAGATAGATAGATAGATAGATAGATAGATAGATAGATAGATAGATAGATAGATAGATAGATAGATAGATAGATAGATAGATAGATAGATAGAAACAGAATAGAACAAAAGAGAGGTGGGGTAAATGGTTAATTTAGCCAATCACTTTACAGGGTCTGTATGATGTATCACTGGTGGTCCACTGACAGCTAATTTCACTGTGATATATTCAGGGAATATTCCTACACTCACTACCTTTAACAGGAGGAAACTAGTGGAATTTACCATTCATGTCATTCATTACTATGGCCAAGGAGAGCTCAGTCTGCGTATGCAAACATTTAGTGCGGTCTCCTTTTACCAGAAACGAGGATGCAGAATTTATCCCGCCCCCCTAATCTACGACAACACATCAATGTACAGCTCTACTGACTCAATAAATTGGATAAGAAGGGTGAGTATGACAGAAGAATATATTTGTATGGTTCAAAACCAATTGCACCATATCAAAAATAAACTCATTTCGCTGTGAAAGCTTGATTAATCATGCAATGTGTTATAAAGTTGGCTTTCTCTAGCCATTGTTCATGGAAAAGTGATTAATGGCAATGGCATCATTGTTCAGTCTGGGCTCTCCTGTTACACTGCTTTAAAGGGAGACTTATTTATGTCCACAGATACCAGACTTACACTCTCCAAGGCCATAGGAATACCAAAAAATCAAAGTGACTTTTCTACACAGTTAGGGTTGGGGTCTGAAAATAAGTGGTTGTCAATACAGACTAATGTAGACTTACGTCGTGTAGTCTAGGCTATTAAGCACCAGAGACAGAGAGTGTAGCATAGCATATTAAACATCAGAAATACCATAGCATGTTAAGGAGAAATCGGCTTTCAGCAACAACAAGTTAATAAATCTTTAACACACATAATAAACAGAAAGAAACAAGCGTAACGAGGTGTAAAATTGTTAGAGAAAAGACAGAAGTATGAAATATTGGGTCAAATTACAAAATCGTCTTGCTACTTAGCAAATTGACAAATTGGTCTTTTTATTTTTGCCTTTAGACGAGTAACTAAAATGGTTTCAGCCTCCAGTTGCCAACTCAATGAGGTCCAAAGTGACCTCTGTAAGGCGTCCATACATGCTGACCTTTAGATGGTCCTGACCCACCTTAGCTACTGTATGAACATCAGCGATTTGACTTGGCAATACCAATTGCAACAAATGATTTCTGCTTTTTAGCTATAGATTACAAGTCCCTCATTGTCTTTGCATTTAGATTCAAAGACGGCGAGTGCTTGTACAAACATGTTTAATGTACGTAAACTGTCATGTCCATCTACCTCAGGCATACACTATTTGACCTGCTAACATTTATTTCAGCATCTCTGATATGTTCTCTGCACCATTGCACTTTATTGCCTCTTATTTCACCTGTATATAGGCAATCCCTGTGTATATATCTGAAACTTGTTGTGTCGTTGTGTTGTTATTCTGTTAAGTACACTGTGAGAGCCACAAAACCAGAGTCAAATTCCACGTGGGTGCAAATCTACATGGCCACTAAATTCGAATCTGATTCTGAATTTCAGATGTTAAAATCAAATCATGAAACATGAGGCATTATATTGTACTCACTGTATTCCAGAGGAGATGAGAGACACGCTGACCACCACCAGGTCCAGAATGTTGAAATAGTTCCTACAGAATGAACCTTTATGAAGGAATGCTCCATATGCAGTCATCTGCAGGGGTGAAAGGTCATATCCAAGGATTAGATAGGGCCCACGTTATAGCTTGGTACAGTACAGTTAGAAGAATTGGTTATATTGAAGCATGTAGGGGGTGATGTTACTAAAGAAAGAGATCAATTAATTTTGTTTAACTCCAAGCAGAAAACACCAGATGAAAAGTTGTCAACATCTGATTCTTGTTATTCTTTTGTTTGCTGAGTTTGTTTTGTGTTAAACCACGGTGAGTACCAGGTGAGTGGAGGATGCCGCTTAGAAACATGTCTTGACAACTGGAATTATATTTGCATGTTAATTCAGTGTACATTAGTGTGCTAGGGAAGAGCTTGGGTACTTCCCTAGAAATTTATGTCGTTACTGTATATCATAATTTGTAACTTTATAATTAATACAACGGAAAAAAGTGCTCAGTTGACATAGCCAACTTAAGGCCCAGACACACTGAAAGCAATAATTAACATGCATTATCTGATGTGCCTTATTTGACGTTGCTATGGTGCATTTCTGACCTCCAAACAGGTAATCTACGGCACCAGAAACACACAAAAAAGAGCTGTTTTGGTTGCTAGCTCCTCCTGATGATCCAGAATGAGACCAGTTTTGAGTAGGAGTGTTAGTTAGCACACCAATTAACGTTTTTGGTGTACATTAGAAAGAAAGAAAGAAAGAAAGAAAGAAAGAAAGAAAGAAAGAAAGAAAGAAAGAAAGAAAGAAAAAGAAA
Organism: Lampris incognitus; assembly: GCF_029633865.1. Lineage (NCBI taxonomy): Eukaryota > Metazoa > Chordata > Actinopteri > Lampriformes > Lampridae > Lampris > Lampris incognitus. Next base: position 13,080,349 of record NC_079213.1, read on the forward strand.
GAAAGGAAGAGCCACTTTATTTTTGTCATTGTACAGTTGTTTTTGGTTACAAAGAAAGTTGTCTTCTGCTTTTAAACCATCTTATTGTATAAGAGCAGTGGGCAGCTGCAGCGCCTGGGGACCAACTCCCCACTTCTTTCCATTGACTTGGTCAGGGGCACAGACAGGAGTATTAACCTAACATACATGTCTTTTTGATGGTGGAAGGAAACCAGAGCACCCAGAGGAAACCCACGCAGACACGGGGAGAACATGCAAACTCCACACAGAAAGGACCTGGGATGCCCTGGAGTTCAAACACAGGACCTTCTTGCTGTGAGGCAACAGTGCTAACCACTGGACCACCGTGCCACCATTAGGCCATATAAAATAATTGGTGTGCTTCAAAACACGTGCCAGACGCTTGTAATGCATTTCTCCTTTCAGGCTTTGTGCCGCGCATTTGTGTCTGTTGTTTACTGTGTTTGCGTGCAGATTGGTGTGTTGACTGGGGCTGTAGCTGTGGTCATGCTCCAAATGCTGTTTCAACTTTTAAACTCAGATTTGTGCTTACTGAAGTTAGGGCACGCAATATGTTAACCTGAACTCTATACCTTGAACTGCATTTGTATCTTGCCTTGTGTATCTATGAGTTTCTATAAATCGTACAGCAGAGCTCCAAGAGCAGCCTTGCTGAATAATTGAGCACCCTCTTTGCACCAGCAAGAAAAAAACCTCTGCTACTGCTAAAACATTTTTTTTTAAAGATTTTTTTTGTGTGGCATTTTCTGCCTTTATTTGGTAGCGATAGAGCTAGAGTTAGAGAGAAAGGAAAGGCAGGGGAAAGAGAGGGGATGACATGCAGCAAGGGAGAACCCGGCCACTGTGGTAAGGACTTAGTCTTATGTGGTACATGCTCTACCAGATGAGCCACCGGGGCACCCCCTGCCAAAGCATTTAATTAAATGACAACATATTTGTCATTATCTAAGTTGTGCTGATGCTGTAAATTCTTTCTCACCTTGTGCAAATGTTGGGTTTTAGAAGGTTAAAGTAAATATCAATAGTAATTTACTACTACTTAACCTAAGCTTGTAAAAAAAAAACATCAAGCCTCCTAATTTTCCCTGTTTTTCTCTGGGGAAACCACAAAGTCCAATCTCCATTTGTAGAAAAGTTTTTTGACCGAGGGCTGAGGAAACTACAGACAACGTGATGCACACTGTCAAAAAAATTCCTTGGTATGGAAATCAAATCACTTGGTTTTGCTCATTTCCTGAAAGGAGACCTTTTGGAGATGGAATGACTGTTGAGGCCATGAGGGTCCAATATGCTGAATACTGAATACTACCTTCAGGATAATCTCTATGGTGAAGAGTCCAGTGAATACATGATCTGCATAGCCCAGGATCTGAAATCACAACATGGAGCGTAGTGTTATGTTAAATGGAAAATACTGATTGAGGTAAAATCACAACATACTACATACAAGAATTTGTTGAAGGTTAGGACTGACAGACTTGACAGATGATTATGCCATTGTCCAGGTAAATATTACAGAAATATCAGGTAAATAAATTAGTTTAAAAGTGTAAATAAAACTTCAGAATAAATCATAGACTCTTAAGCCATGGAGAGAATCTGCAGTGCACAAAAATATTAAAGTAAATGTTGTGCTCATTCATAACTACAGTACTCTATAAGTTTGTTACATAAAAAGGACAACATACATACAAACTAAGAACTGTGCCTATCTCAGGATGTACTGACACTGTGCAGTGCTGTCATTATTATAAACAGAATGAACAACAAAATGAGCCCATTGCTTTCGTATTCCCAAGAGACAATGGTACTTCATATACAGAGGTTTTTTTGGCCATATACTACGTACATCTCTGCAAATAATATAGTCTTAATTGGCCAGCTTGGTGAACTAAAGTTAAACAAATGAAAGTCTTAATAGGCATCTCATATCTTCTTAACATGAAGTTAATCACAGCTGTAGTACTCTAGAGAAAATCTCATTATGCATATAACAGGCCGGTCACGATAAGCCTCTAGCTCTCTCTCAGACCCTCCATACATTGACGGTCGCTCTAATCCACTTAGTGCAGAATAAATGCAGAGTGGGCAACTAATGACGGCTAAATTAAAAATTTTCAGTGTTTGCTCGTGTGTATGTGTGGGGGTTTGTATTTATACGTACTTGAGCCTGCATGTGCTTGTGTGAACACGTTTTCTGTTTATATGTGTTTGTGCGTGTATCAGTATACTCATGCACACTAATAAGTGTGCATGAGCATACTCACTCCCAAGTACTCGTGCACATGTATTCGCATGTACACAGACGCGAGTCAGTGCGTGTATACTTTTACTTTTTCCACGAGTGTGTGTGTTACCTGGTTTCTGAAGGAGTCGTTCTTCACTGGGTCCTCTGCTGCCAGACTAATGCTGCTGAGCAGGATGAAGAAGAGGATGAGGTTTGTGAATATGTTGTGGTTGACAATCTTATGGCACAGCACCCTGAATCTGGAGAAAGGGAGAAAGAGCGAGTGCAAGAACAGAGAGAAGGACAAAAGGAGTTATTAATAGGTCAGTGACAGAGAGAAAGACATAAAGGCAATATTTGTCTGTTTTTGAACTCTCTCTCAGTCAGGCTCAACAAAGGAAACTGCAATACGACAGTGAATGAGAGACAAAAAAGGACGAGAGGATATAAAGAGAGAGATGAAGGGAACAAGAAATGGGAAAAGAAGAGAGAGAGAGGAAAAGGGTGGGAGTTAGAAGAAGAGAGAGTAATAACCAACGGAAGGGATGATTGAGAGAAAGGACTATAATTTCTTATTCACTGGTACAAACAGACACCAGTTTCTTACTTGTTGGTGTGGCTGAAGATAAAGAATGCACGGGCTTGTGGCATGGGAACGGCCTTTTCTTTCAACTGAATGTCAGACAGGGGCCGCGGCCGGGGGCCCACCGGCATCTCTGGTTCTTCTTCATCATCCTCTCCTTAAGAGGTCCAGGTATTGGTGTAGGTTGCAGGGAGGAAAAAAAAAAAAAAAACAGTTTTACTCTCTATCCCGCCATGAATTTGCCATTTTATTGCATCATAACTATGCCTTGTCATGAAGGTCACAGAAGGGAATGATAACACTTTAACTAAAGGAAATGAAATACAATAAATGGTTACTTGTTTTGATTTATAATTTAGTTCAACAAACTGTTTAAACTGTCTCTAGCAGTAAGGAGTCAAACAGGAAAAGGCACCATCATGGTGAAAAAGACTAACTGTTTTGAGGGTAGAAAATAATGAATGCTGCTTTACTGTGTGTTACAGTAAATGATAAACACATGTGCATGTATATGTGGTTGGGTGGCCTTGGTTTAAAAGGAAAACATCTGGTGTATTTGCTTAGGGGGCGCAACATGTCACATTTATTCATTTCTTTTTTTTAATACATTAATAAACATTGATATATTCATTCATTGTTATGAAAATTCTGTTCCGGGATGTGCTTGGATTTTGTGCTGATACCAATGTAGTCGTTGGCCGGGTATGGATTCTTTTCTTCACTCTCATCTCCACAGAAGTCGTCCATGTTTATCTGCGGAGAGGGACAGATAAAGACATTCAGTGATGAGTTCATTCATTGACTGACACATTCATTCACCCAGTCACTCATTTATCTGCCACGGTAATAACTGAAATGTCATTTGCTTGGCTGCTCATTCATCGACCCACTGAAGTCTGTCTTCACTTATGGGTATCATGCATGTGTGTATCCATCTGCATATATCTGTACTTTTGTGTGTTTTCTATGTGTATCTGACTTGTGCATATGTAAACGTTGTGTGTGTGTGTGCGTGCGTGTTCACCTTAGTGGCAGTGTTGGTCTCTCCATCAGAAGTGATGGACTTAAGCTCTATTTTCTCCTTCTTCTCCTCCTCCAGAGGAGGCTTCTCATTGTCATGGCGCTTCTCTGGACTGGCCGTCCTGCAGGAAAGAGGGGAGGAACAAAAATATATTTATTTATCAAGGACTTTTTAAAACAACTTTAACAAAGTCCTTCTCAAAACATCAATAAATACGTTGCTAAAACAATAGCAGAGGATTGGTAAAAAGAGAAACAAGACACAGAGGTCAAGGAATAAAACCAATAAACAATAAAAACACCTTACAGAAGAGTAAATTCTACAAGTAAGGAACAATAAACAATATTAATGCCATGCTCTCCTATGCAGAGAAAGACACAGTGAATATAACCCATAGTCCTGCCAGTACTTTCTAATATGTTTATTTTGATTTTTAAAACTGTTACAAGTAGGGTACATTCAAGTAATTTTAAAAAGACAGTTAGCCTTTTCTCTCTTGAGCACATGTACTAAACACCAGACAGATCAAACAGCGATCTTCTTGTCAGTGATGGGCGATATTTCAGCCCCAGCCTGTGGGTGTATTGTTCAAATTGGACAAAGAGGATGGTAGGCCAGCAAATGGTTGTTTTCCATCACAATTTCTCCTCAAGTCAATAGTTACAGCGAGGGAGACATTTAATAATTTGTGCCAATAAAGGGGAATGACATCAGCCTTCATCCATGCTAAAAGCCCAACTGACAAATTACCTTTGCTGAAACTAGATGCTAAAAGAACTGCATAAATGTGGACTGCGGGAGAACTCAGTGGGATATATAATAGTAAAGCTCAGAATAGCGGTGTAGAGTAAACAAGGCTAATGTCTACTGGATAAATACACAAATTCAACACACACATGTACACAACCACACAGATGAAACCACACAAGCGCGGGTACGCACACCCACTCACACATAAACACCAGTCTGTCCAAATCTCTTTTAATGGACTATGATTTTTAGGGGTTATTTTCCCCTTATGGTTAAAATCTTAAAATATTTTTGTGGTATTAACACACTTGGGATGTATTTCCAAAATGAAGTGAGTAGACATTACGTCAGGGAAATACTATCCATCTTCTATATTATGGACCATATTCTTCCTCCCAGACTTGTCTGCTGCTTTTTTCCTTTCTTTCTTTTTGACTTTATTCTTTCACTCTTTTTCTCTAATCTCTCTATCTCTCTTTTCATTCCTCATTACCTGGCCAGTTTCTTCCTCTCTTTCTCCTCTTCTTCCTCTTTTTGGGCAGAGGTCAAGCTTTCGGCGTCTGCCAGATTATCCACGGCAATGGCCAAGAAGACATTGAGTAGGATGTCTGGTCAGGAGCAGCAGCATTAAGGGAGAAACTCACTCATCAGATCACCAGTAAGTGTATTATTGACAGGGAGAGTGGCCGATCCAGTCATTTAGATATCACAGCGTGATATCTGAATGATATCTAATGAGTGTCAAGTGTAACTGTGAGTGTGTAGTCCTTCTTCCTTTACAAGTACTATTTCCTTAAGTTTTTGCTCTACATAAAAGCACTTTCTAAAACAACTTGTCTGTCTAAATATGGGTTGGATATAAATAGAGTACATTTACATCTAACAATATTATCAAAGACCCATAAAAGCACTTCATAAACAGTCATTTGAAGGATTTTTGATCTCTATGTAAGTCTATTCAATTTTACATCATTTAACTTGCAAATGGATCAAAGCAGACTTCAGCATATCAAGTATTGGTCATTTTACAATTTCACGGTCTATGTCATCATCAACCACACCCTCCTATCATCCTCAGAAGCATGTCACCCATGTTCTGCAGTGGTGCCATTTGACCTTCTGCTGTGGCAGGATACAGTTTCCACAGATGAAGAGGATGATGAAATAAATACAGACAAGCATGCCTGGGAAGGACGGCCCACCGTACGCCATGATGCCATCGTACATCACTAAGTTCCAGTCCTCTCCTGTTAGGATCTACAGAAAAAAAAAACACCTTAATCAATCCATGTGTGTAATTCTTGATCATTCTTGGGCCCACAAGGCCATGACCCATGACCCCCCCCCCCACTAACCTGTGGGCAAAACACACAGAGAGTTGCATTTGATTGAAGATGAAGTGCAAACGTGGACTGAACAAAAGACAAAAGGCACAAACACAAACAACATTTGACATTACCTGAAACACAGTGAGTAAGGACTGGGGGAAGTTGTCGAAAGTGCTGCGTCGCGTCTCGTCAAAGTTGAACTTTCCCCCAAAAAGCTGCATGCCGAGCAAGGAGAAGATGATGATGAAGAGGAAGAGCAGGAGCAGCAGGGACGCAATGGAGCGAACAGAGTTTAGCAGGGACGCCACCAGGTTGGAGAGGGAGTTCCAGTATCTGACAGATCGAGAGAGACGTACATTAATAATGAACTACAGTACCCTTGATGCAATGGGGTACACACGCACACAAACACAAACACACACTCATAAACAAAGTACACATGGGACGGGAGAGAATTCAAGCACACAACTATGTAATGCATATTCCCACGATAGCACTCACTCATCACACATTTAGGTACATGATTACATACACACACACACACACACAACCATGCTGAAGTTGGCCTGACTGAAAAAGAGTTGTTAACTGTTCAATAAGAATACAACGTTAAAGTACAAATTCTAATCTTTTCATTAACTGCATTACTTTGACTCAGTCTTCCCTTGTCTCTTGAACGTCTCATAACACATTATATTTCTGTTGTCGTTTCTTTTACAAAGAAATTAGTTAACCTCATGAAGTAAGAACCTGATCTTAGGTTGGACATGCCATTATATAGTAAATTGGCTTAAAGATTTGGTGATAGGGTGTACAATATATCACAACCATGGGCCTCCATGGTTAAAATGGGGGGAAAGCAGAGCAGCTGGTGCATGTGTGACCCAACGCCTGCTGGCTGTGAGTTTAGTTGTAGGGCTGATATATTGCCTCGAACATCTGCAGGGATTGTCAAGGACAGCCCCTATGAAAAAGGAATACAAAAATCTGACAGGATTTGATATATATAATATATATATATATAATTTATTTATTTATATACGCGCGCGCACACACACACACACACATATATATATGAGCCTTGTATCATGACTGGCCACAGTGAAGGCATGGAACCAATATGAGTATAATGAATATATGATACTTCATATAAGGAATGTTGCGAAAGTCTGGTTCTTATTTGAATTTGGTAATGACGTCTGAAAGAACGAACTATATGTTTCTTATAATCCTTTTTCATATGAGAGGACTTTTGTTGTTCATCAGCCAGAGGGGTGGAGATCCTTATTTTTCTGCACAGAAGGAGGACAGGACAGAGAGAAGATCAGGAAACTGTAAGATATCACTTTTTTTCATCTCAGCAGCCCTTTTCCATACTTTCGTAAATAAATCCTGGAGATTTGCATGCCATCTCCTGTCTGTCACTTGCAAGGCGTGCTGCAATGTGTTACTTTAAGTACGAGGTAACCCTGTATAACAAATAACACAAACCAAATGTTTGTGTTCTCTGGTACACAACATTTTCTACTGACGTTCTGTTGACTTTGATGGCCCAAGGGGCATATCCCGAGGAATTTTAATAACGCAATACTTTCTTCTGACTTTCATTTGCCAGTGCAGTCGTACACAGCAGTGCCAAGGTCTGCTGTGCAGTTGGTGACTTGTGTGTGTGTGTTTGGGGGGGGGGGGTGAAACGGACTTATGAGGCAGAGAGCGCTTATGAGTGCTAATGAGTGTATTTGTGTGTGTTTGTCTTTGTGCATGAGTGTGTTTGTGTAGAGGTACGATGGGGGGGAATTGTGATGGTGTGAGAGTTTATACGTATCTGTGTCAGCATGTGTGTGCGTGTTCTGCTGATTAATGGTTTCTTTCTGCTGTCACAGGGTAAGAATAGAAAGAACAGCTGAAGTAGATAAAAGGAGGGAAGAAAGAATAGAACAGGGGAGCAGAGGAAGGAAGGAAGGATGGAGGGAAGAAAGAATGGAATGAATAGAAGGATTAGAAGGAATAGAGGGAGGGAAGGGGGGGAAGACATTAGGGGGAGAACAAATAAGGATGGAAAGATGGAAGAATGGACGGGCCAAAAGACATGAGAAGGGCAGAATAGAAAGATATCCACCCCTGTATGTAGATGATGCGTGTGGATGCAGACACTGGTAAAGGCACACACACACACACACACACACACACACACCTGGTTATTTTGAAGATTCGCAGCAAGCGCACACAGCGCAGCACCGAGATTCCCAGTGGAGACATGATCTTCGTCTCCACCAAAATGGTCTCCAAGATTCCTCCGCACACCACAAAGCTGTCAAAGCGATTGAAGAGCGACACAAAGTACGCCTGATGGGGGAAGACAAGAGGAGTTAAATCAGCCAGAAGAGGACAGGGAAGGAAACGTCCATTTCCCCAATCCAGCTAAAATTCGGCACGATTTAAAATTCACAAAAACACACTTTACAATTCATGAATGACCTTTACGAATTCACGATAAATCAATTTTTATGTTGGACAAACCCAACGCTATCTGTTTTGAAGGAAACAGTCTGTGAATCATATTACAGACTAAGTATTTTTTCTTGGTTGATGGAGCTAGTGAGGTTTTTACATGTTAACGTGCTGAAAGCTCAACAGTGAGCTAAATCTGGCATTGCTTGACACCTCCTACCTGTAGGCCCAGACTGTACATCTTCAATAGCATTTCCCCAGTAAAGAGAGCCAGCAACACCTTGTTCGCTATGTCTGTAGGGATGGATGGCAGGAAGGGCAAAAACAGAAGGTCACATGAGGTTATGTATGCACATGTGTTGTGTGAAAAACATCCATGATGTGTGTTTGATGTATGAATTTATGTGTTTGTAGAGGTTTGGAGGGTCAATTGGTGTGTGCAGTCTGTGGTATATGCATGTATTGGTGAGCTTACGTACCTTGTACATCAGTCAACCAGTGAGGCTGCTTGTGGTGCTCAGAGGCAATGGTCAGAGTGTTCAGGAAAACCAGGAAGATGACGAGCCAGTAGAAAACCTGGGATTTGACTGCTGCCCGACACTTCCTCCGACACAGCCTGTTCCACCTTCGAGAGTAGCGACTGTTGGAAGAGAGAGAGAAAGAAAGAAAGAGAGAGAGAAAGAGGGAGAGAGAGAGGGAGGGAGGTAGGAAAAGGCGGAGGAAAACGGGAGAAGATGATGTTGAAAAAGGAAATTGTAGAAAGGAGTGAGAAAGGCAGAGACAGCCGGACGCAAAAAGAAAAGGAGTGAACGAGGAAAGAGAGAAGGAAAGCGAGAGCGCAAGATCAATAGGTGTTCGGGGAGACAGGTGAGAGAGAGAAAACAGAGGCGTAACAGGGGAGGAAAAAAGAGGCAAAGGGGAGAGGAGGCGGAAGAAAAGAACGGGAAAAAATCATACAAACACAGAAAAGAGATAATAAAAGGAGTGGAGGACAGGGTGAGAAGACAAAACAGAGGTGGAGACAAGAAGAAAGAGTTAATTAACGTGTCCACGAAACAGTGATGACATCACCGTCCAGCCACTGTCTGTCTGTCTGTCTGAGAGGAGCGCTGTGGAGCAGAGGTAGTCATCCTCAAAGCAATGCCACACCAAGGCAGTGTCAATGAAAGCGGCTTTGTTCTAGCATGAAATATTCCCCGTTTGGAAAAAAGAAAGGAAAACTACTGTTACAAAATGATTGGAAATGAGAAAAAAAAGGCACATTTTGTTTTAGACTTTGAGGAATATTCATTCCGGGTTTCGTTTGAGGGTGCGAGGAATGGCGTTTCTTTTTTGGGGTAATTGAAATGAACATTGTTTTTATGATGTGCTCTATAAAAGCTGTTAACTTTTTTTTTCCTTCATGCTGCACCGACAAGGTTAACAGCCATGTCTTCCGGTAATTGGCCACTTTACAGCTCACATCCACTTCTTAATGACAATGTCCATTCAGCTTTGTAGAAGAAGAGTTATCTCATTTCTGGATGTCTCCCATTTCTAATCGATTGGATAATGGTGTTATTTTCATAAGTCACACGTTATGTGGACACCTCCAAAACACAAAATATCAAGTATGAAGGGAGGCGAACCAGGTTTTCCTCCTCAGGACAAACTTTCTATCCAACTCACTAACACAGTGGTGCAATTTGGTCACACAGACCTGTAAATTTCATGCTAAGCACACATAAAGTACCTCTGCCTAGTTTTGGCACTGCAAAATGTCAAGATTTGCTAAACTTGTAAAGAATTTCGTCCCAACAGTGATTCACCTTCATAAGTGAAAAGTAAAAATGAAGGATTATGCACTTAAAACCTGCTGATGGATGCCTTACATTCATCAAGCTTAGGGTAAAGGGGTGAACGGATATTAACTTACAGGATAGCTCATTTTTGTTTGGATATTTTTTTTTCTTTTGGATTTCCCCCCTTTTCTTCCCAATTGTACTTGGCCAAATATCCCGCTCTTCCGAGCCATCCCGGTCTCTGCTCCACCTCTTCTGCTGATCCGGGGAGGGCTGCAGACTACCACATGCCTCCTCCGATACATGTGGAGTCGCCAGCCGCTTCTTTTCACCTGACAGTGAGGAGTTTCGCCAGGGGGACGTAGCGCATGGGAGGATCACGCTATTCCCCCCAGTTCCGCCCCAGTACAGGCGCCCTGACCGACCAGAGGAGGCGCTAGTGCAGCGACATGGACACATACCCACATCCAGCTTCAGACATGGCCAGTTGTGTCTGGAGAGACGCCCGACCAAGCCAGAGGTAACACGGGGATTCAAACCAGCGCTCTCCGTGTTGGCAGGCAATGGAATAAACCACCGCACCACCCGGACGCCTCTAGATAGATTTTTTTTTTATCAAAAATGAACTGTCAGCAGCCTAATAGAAGTTGCAGAGTAGCGCTGGGGGATGTGGAAAAATATTATCACATCAATCTTAGTGAATTTTACACGTTACCGATATAGATCATGATATCTGCTTACAAATGCAAAAATACCATGTTCAAGAATCCAACTAAGGTTCATCATATCGTTTGGTAATGTTAAATATGTCAAATCAAAATTGGTTTTCAAATAATGACATATTTCAGACATCATTTTGTGAGAAACGTTGGGTAAAAGATTATTTTTATCATTAATTAAGACAACAAAATTGTTTATCATGAAGTGATAGCATCCAAATGCCATCTCAAAACAAAACTATTTAAAAATAACAAGCATTGGGTCCACGGTAGTGTAGCGGTCTAAGCGTTGGCTTTGCGTCGATTCAGTTGCCCACTGGGGACTGGGGTTCGCGCCCCGGTCTTGCCAGATCTGACTATGGCCGGACTCGTTGAAGCAGCAAAAATCGGCAGCGCTGTCTTCGGGAGGAGGACGGAGTCAGCTTGTGTTCGTCACATGAATGCGTCTCTGTGTGTCGGAAAAGCAGTGATTCGGCCTGGATTCGCCTTGTCACGAAAGCGGCGAGGCGTCTCCTTCGAGACTGCCGGCTGGAGAGACGCAGTTGGTGAACGCATGCAGTACAAGGGTGGGTGTTTGAACTAAAATAGGGATTGATTGGCCACTAAATTGGGAGGAAAAAAGGGAAAAATCAGAAATAAATTAAAAAAATAAAATAAATAACAAGCGTTAATGTTGAGTTATTGTGCAGCCCCAGTGCAGAGGCTATACATGTCTGTTTTGTGTATACTGGCTGCAGACAGGGGTTTGATTGCCTGTATCATAAAGGAGAAAGCAGCGGTGACTGAGTTATCCATCACTTTCAGATCTTTGCCCTGTTTCGTGAATGACCTCAAATGTGAAAAAGGCAGTCAAACTTCGATCCGATTCTAGGATGACCATTTGTCCGACAGTCTTAAGATGGCCACCATAGACTGTTTAGTAATATTGCCATAGACATGAGCACTGGGAAAGTGCATGGGTAAAAGAAAGCTGATGGGTACCATTGCAAAGGAACCAAATGGCCGAACATCCCAGTTTTTGTTTCCCCCCCCCCTTTTTCTCCCCAATTGTATCTGGCCAATTACCCCACTTTTCCGAGCCATCCTGGCTGCAGACTACCAAAAGCCTCCTCCAATACATGTGGAGTCACCAGCTGCTTCTTTTCACCTGACAGTGAGGAGTTTCACCAGGGGGACGTAGCGCGTGGGAGGATCACGCCATTCCCCCCAGTTTCCCCCCCGAACAGGCGCCCCGACCGACCAGAAGAGGCGCTAGTGCAGCGACCAGGACACATATCCACATCCGGCTTCCCACCTGCAGACATCGCCAATTGTGTTTATACGGATGCCCGACCAAACCGGAGGTAAGACGGGGATTCAAACTGGCGATCCCTGTGTTGGTAGGCAACGGAATAGACGCCACCCGGATGCACATCCCAATTTTATTTGTGTCATGAAAAAGACACAAAGACATAACTAACTTTATGTTTGTTTAAATGAAATGAACAAAAATCTGGTATCAGAATCAGAATATTCTGATTCTAGATTTTTACATCTATGACAGCCAAGTTGACTATATTCAAAGATTGTAACCGAGTGCACCTACGACTACACTTTCCGTCCTTTTAACATTCATGTTTAAGTCCTATGTTAAGGTGTGAATCGATTCGAGTCAGTTATGGCACAAAGTACAACAACCACAGTATTGTGGTTATATGAGACATGACACAAAAACAGCGCACGCATGTCCTTCAGAAGCTGTGTTAATTTTAACACCTCTGGGAATTTAGTTTGGAGCTGCTACGCTGTGTGTCTTTTCAAAACAGTTTGTGTTAAAGACGTGTTCATATAAAAACATATCTACATATAACATGTTCAAAAGTAACGCAAGCTTGTATTGTTCCTGCAAAGAGCTTAACACAGAGATGTGTTGAAAATAACTCAGTCTTTTTAAAGAGCACTGCGTGTGCAAACACACACACAGCCATACAAATACCCCATCAATACAGACGTTACTGTAAATGAGTCAACAGACAAATGGTAAACAACATGTACTAACCTGAACTTGGATTTGGAGATCCTATTTCTGGAACACAGAAAACAGAATGGATTATACACACACACGCACATGCACACGCACGCACACACACACACACACACATACACACACACACAAAGTACACAACATGAAAAGGGTGATTTAAAGGGGATAAAGGAGCATTTAATCCCTTGTTAGTATGCAAAAGTCAAAGGAATTCACATAGCAAATAAATTCTCAGGTCATTGGGCCTCATTCATCAATCGTTCGTACGTGCAAATTTGTTCTTACACACCCATGGAACGTTTTAGCCCTTAAGTTTGTCTTACAGACCAGTGTAGAACCTGGGTGACCCCTGAATTTAGACACTAGTTGGCTAACACTGATGTCTCTGCAGGCCTGGGGGATTGCTTGTTGCAAGAGGTAGACAATGTTAGGCGGAAGGAACTACAAATGACCATCAGGCTTTGCTTCTGCCTGTCAGACAAACTTAAGAGCTAAAAAAAAATCCCATAGGTGTGTAAGAACAAATTCGTACATACAAACGATTGATGAATGAGGCTCAATGTCTCTGGTTCAGTACTGTATATCCAGTGTTAGCCTGCACCTCAGCAATCTCAATAAGCACCGGATACACACAGGGGAAACGGTTTGTGTGTCATTTTAAACACCCCCCCCATACATGTGTTTTAGGTACAAAGTTAAGAAAACATTGTTTCCATCCCCTTTGCTTTGGGAAAAAAGAAATCACCCCTTGCAAACATGGATACAGTGGTGACCAGTCAAAAGCGATAACACTGTAAATTTCGATTCATTTCCGATCAATCTTGATGATGAAAAGAGAAAAAGAAATTTCTGGAGGACAATCTTTTGACTGTTCACAACTGTAACAGTAAAGGTACATACATAGATAACTGAAGACAAGAGAAAATGGAAGACGTCTTGAAAAACAGAAAGGAGAAAGAGAAGAAAGATTTTCACCAAAGATAACAAGAGAAGAGATAAGGAAAGAACAGAGAACCGAACTGAACAAAACAGAATGGGATTGTCCCCAAAACAGAGATCTGAATCGATAAAAAGATGGGGGTTTTTTGTTTTGTTTTTTTAGTATGGTATATTAGCGTGGTCTATTACTTTTTTAGTGTGGTCTATTACTGATGAATTTGCTTTAAATTTGAGGCCTGTGTCATTTGAGCTGGAAACTGTTTTGAAACAGGTGTGAGAGGGTGGTCAGGTTATTCACACTATTTGACACTTAACGATATGTGACGGTAACGCAGCCCTATTTGGAGTCAGAAATGCTGAAAGCAGCAAGTGAATTGCTCATTGAGTAAGTATTGTCTTTCCCTGTCTCTGAGGCACTTTCCGTTGCAGAATGTAGTCGATTTTCTTATTTATTTATTTTTGACCCCCCCACCCCCTTTTCCCCCCAGTTGTACCCGTCCAATTGCTCCACTCTTCTGAGCCGTCTCGGTCATTGCTCCATCCCCTCTGCCTATCCAGGGAGGGCTGCAGACTACCACATGCTTCCTTCGACACGTGGAGTTGCCAGCTGCTTCTTTTCACCTGACAGTGAGGAGTTTCACCAGGGGGACGTAGCGCGTGGGAGGATCAAGCTATTCCCCCAAGTTTCCCATCCCCTCCGAACAGGCGCCCCGACCGACCAGAGGAAGTACTAGTGCAGCGACCAGGACACATACCTATATCCAGCTTCCCACCCACAGACACAGCCAATCGTGTCTGTTACCAAGGCGGAGGTAACACGGAGATTCGAACCACCAATCCCCATGTTGGTAGGCAACGGAATAGACCAATACGCTACCCGGACACCCCTCATTGCAGAATTTCGTTGATTTTCTTATTAATCTATTAAATTTGAACAAGAGGGCCGTCCGGGGAGTGTGACGGTCTATTCCATTGCCTACCAACACGAGGCTCACCAGTTCGAATCCCCGTGTTACCTCCGGCTTGGTTGAGTGTCCCTACAGACACAATTGGCCGTGTCCGCGAGTGGGAAGCCGGATGTGGGTATGTGTCCTGGTCGCTGCACTAGCGCCTCCTCTGGTTGGCCGACGTGCCTATTCAGGGGGGAGGGGAAACTGGCGGGAATAGCGTGATCCTCCCACATGCTACATCCCCCTGGCGAAACTCCTCACTGTCAGGTGAAAAGAAGCAGCTGGCGACTCCACATGTTCAATCGGAGGAGGCATGTGGTAGTCTGCAGCCCTCCCTGGATAGGCAGAGGGGGTGCAGCAGCGACTGAGACGACTCGGAAGAGTGGGGTAATTGGCCGGATACAATTGGGGAGAAAAAGGGAGAAAAATTTGAACAAGAGCTGTACAACAGTACCCTTAGCGCACCACTGGGCATTTATTTTAATCGATATGGTCTGGAGATGCAGTTGAAGTGACTGACTGTCTGTCTGTCTGTCTTGCCGTCTGTCTGTCTGACTGACTGAACGAAATGACCCAGGAACTTACTTTATAAAAGAATAAAATGACTGAGTGGATAAGGAGGCTGACAGCTGACACATCTCCTCTCCTCTGCTTGTCCATCTGCATTATGGGATTGAGGAAGTAGTTCCTCGCCTCAGGTTAGTCTTCATAAGAATGCGAGGAACTGACAAGAACTTCAAGTCTCCCTTGTCTGTTCGATTATCACCATGCCGATACCAGGAAGTGCCCCAAGCCTTACTTGTTGCCGTTTCATAGAAGGATTGTCATGACTCATATTCGGAGGGCCTTGAAGAATTGGTAGTCCCCACAAAGACCACGCAGATGCAGACTTTTTTTTAAACTCTGTTTGTGAAGGCAACAAATGAAATTCTTAAGTAAGAAAACAGAGAATTCAAATGTGTGTCATCATCATGTCTTGAGTCAAGGTCTTCCGTTGACCATAACCGCGCTTCCATCCAAGTGTTTTTATGCAACATTTTTTTCTCGTTTTGCATAAAACATCCCTAAAATTGGCACAAAATATTTTACGCTCACGTGAAGTAGAAAACTTTATTCTATAAGAAGCAATGTGATAAATTCCAATGGAAATGCATTTGTTGAATTAAAAAATGAATTGCAGGAAGAATTTAATCACAATCTGCTGTGCTGGTTTTAGATCTTACCTTCACTTTCCCTTTAAACAGATGTGATGGATACGCACCTTCATTTGCATGATTTTTTTTGGTGACATTTGATAATTCACTTGAAATGTATCTGAAAGCCGGATGGAAATATTTCTAATAAGCAAGGAGGCTGATTTTTTTGGGTCCACATGCTTTACTGTTTGTATGACTTTTCATACCCCAAACTCTCTTTATTCTGTTTTCGTGTCATGAGTTGCTCAAACCAGAAAATGGGCCACAGATATCCACAGATAGTCAGCCTGTGTGTTCTCGCTGACACCACCAAAACTAAATCAACGCCTGGCTCCAGGCTAGCCATCTTCTCGACTTTTTTATGAAGGACGCCCTTGTGCTGTCCTGCCGTGGGAAGCTAAACAGAAGTATCTGTGAGAGTTATGCAATTAAGAAAAATTATTTCAAAGCCATTTCACCCCAACTAGAAGACGGGCACAGAAGTACGACTGAAGTGAGCTGTATAACATCTAGTCACATTTAAGGGTATAAGTTGTTGCACGAATAAATATAGTAATGCCCTTTCGTCTTTTATTGTAGTAGTAGTTGATATGCTATTCCATAAATTACTTAGACGTTGAAGTAAATCGAGTTTTGTGCAAAGCCTGACATGCCTAATCATGTTTTGTTGTTTTGTCTGAAAAAGGACAGTAACAAAAACAAAGACGGAGTGACAGATGGACAGCAAGGGACAAAAAAACAACAGTGTGCCATCTAGATGTGTTTTACTGTTATACTGTCTCTCTTCTATCATGTTGCATTGTATTGTTTTTCTAAAGTCATACCTGTAATTACCTTGCAAATGCCTGTTTTGATGTTATGTTGTACCTTGTTGTTATCCTATCCTTTCTTTTCCTATTCTATTCTATTATTATTTTTTTGCCGATTTTTTTTTATTTTCAATTTTATTAGAATAGAATAGAATGTACTGCCCAAGCAATACATTCTATTCTATTCTAGTCTAATCTAGTCTATTCTATGTATTAACTGCAATGTTCTGTGTAACCACATGAATGAATTTGTATGTATGAATGCAAGAGATTGTTAGGTGTGTGTACAATTATGCATATTTGTGTGTGTGTGTGTGCGCATATCTCTGTGTTAGGAGTAACAGAAGAGGAAGTGGGCTTGGCTGGGTCACGGCTCCCCGTTGCCCTGTGTTTAACAAAGAAAGTGATGCACTCGTCTGAATAATGTAGAGAAAATGAAAGCGGAGGGGAGAGGGAGTGTGAGTCAGCCGTTTGTCAGCTCCCAGATGGGAGGAAGAACACATCTCGGGAGCAAACAAAGCAGTAAAAAGAGGCAAAAGGGAGGTTAGAGGGGAGACGGGGAGGGAACAAAAGTGGAAGAGAAAGAAGAGGAAAAAAAAGCTGAGTTATTACAGGGGGAGATGTGGTGGTAATAAGACGTCTCAGCCTTTTTTAAACAGCATGTGAGGGCTTTGAGGGGTCCTAAAAGATGACCATGTTGTCCTGGTACCAACCATATTATAGTAGTGCACACTGTAGACCATTAAGTTGCCCTTAAGGCTGTGCACCAATGCGACACACAAACAAGTCCTGGCCTATTATCCAAGAATGTGTGATGTGTTTAAGTCCTATTTTTTGGGGTTTTATCTCATTTGGAAGTGCTTCACAGATAACGCACTTGACAGGAAGATATATTTGTGTAGAGTTGTACTGGACTCCAAGGGGAGCTGGTTTTAATATTTTTTCCCACTTATCAGGGGACACAAGAATTTATCCAGCATTGACTTTTATACTCATTTCAGCAGTGTATATTTAGTCCTACAATATGCCTGTTCAGCTCTCCATCAATACAATCCAAAGAGAATAGGTTACGGTGACCACTGCAATACTAATGCAGGATAGAGCCAAGATGGTGGACTTGTGCAACAGTATGGCTGCCGTTGTAATATCAGCACAGGACAGATGTGTAACTGGGAAATACTAACCTGGCACCCCTGTTACACGAATACAGGATAGATTATGTTGCAATACTATTATAGGATAGATGCAGGATAGAAGACGTCTACTATGGCCATGACTTGTACTACTAATGTAGGATAACCGTGCATCCATAGGACTGAGGGAGATTAGGAGTAGGAGCTGAAGAAGAGTTAAGAGGAGACAAAGGGTGAGGTACTTACGCAAGCCGCGTACAGCAGGTCTCCCCCTCCACATCTCCTCCAGGGACGTTGTCTGTGTTCACAGATTCATTCTCACTGGCAGGCATGCTCACTAGGGGGCATAAAGAGAAAGGGATTGGAGGAAAGAAAAGAGAAGTAGTAGAAAGACAAAGACAAATTATAAATATCAAAACAGAGAGAAAGAAAAAAAAGAAAGAAATTAACAGGAGAGGGTCACGGGTATAGTACATCCTCCCTCATATCATTCTCCCACTGGTTTTAACCGATGTCCTCTCTGTCCTGTGTCTCGTTTCTCATCAGCATAGACCGGTTTTATAAATTCCTATGCTCTGAACCTCACTGTACTCAACAAGTTCAAAGTTGCAATAACTGAGAAAGATGCTCCTGAGATGTGCTCCACAATGTGTTTCACAATCCTACAGATGCATATATTCACACCCTCCGTAAGAGCTGCAACAGAGCAACAATGTCCTGCGGCTAACAGCTCAGCTGAACTCTGATTCATACACAGGTATCATAAAATAAAAAGGGAATGTGTCATTGAGATGGCTCTCTCTATACATGGTGCCTCACTTTTCTGGATTTGGACATTTATTAGGTAAATTAGTCCTGCGCCAAGATCCAAATTCATCAAAAAATATTGTTGACACGTAGCATTTCACCAGAGTTGATACTAGTATGGCCCATTTTGGCTCTCAGGCTATTGTTTAAGAAACATCGCTCTACGAAAACCATTGGGTCAGTACAACACTCCCCAAATTTTGTGCTATTTCTTTGAGCCGATTGCACACAATATTGTCATCCCAGCTAAATTCACTACTGGGTTGGGATGCTGGGAGAAAACCCAGCTTTGTGGATGTATTTTCAGGACTGAAGAACGGTTTAACTGGACTTTGTAGCTAATGTGGACCGACGGAAAAAAAAACATTGTTTAAAACTTAATTTTAGTCCTAAATACTTGTGTGGGATGCTGAGGCTTAATTGGAGCCAAGTCCTGTAATGCTGCTATGCAATCCTCCAAAATTAAACGAAAGCCATGAAGGCTTTTGCTGGATTTAAGTGGATGCAACAACCTGCAACAATTTTCACTGGATCTTTTCGAAATGATTCAAAATGATCAGAAGGCACAAAAGGGATTGGATGTGTGTAAAACATAAACATCTGATTTAGTATTCCTATGTAAACCTTTGTCTAACATCAGCGCAGATTTACACATTAGCAAATAGCAGTCAGCTCTGTAGGGACCTAGCAGGAATTAGCACTAATTAGCGGTGCAATGACACAGTGTGTGAGTGAGTGTGTCTGTGTGTGTGTGTGTGAGAGAGACAGACAGGATAGCTGTAGGGAGGAGGGGCAGGGCAAGGCTTGGTGTCGAAAGTAGTCACATTACAGGGGCAGCAGGGACAAGAGAGACCATGACAAATTGAAGGACGAGAGAAGGGAGGTGCACGGAGGAGTGGGAGTGAAGTAACAGCGCAAAGGAGCTGAGGAGGGATGGAAGGAAGGAGAGAAGGGAGGAAGTTGAAGGGATGTGGTTTTGATAGCAGGAAGGAGAGAAAAAGAAGGGTGCAAAGAGAGGGATGACATTCGAGGAGTGGGCGGAGTAGATAGGAGGAGAGGAATCGAAAGAGATGAAGACACAGGAGGGAAAAGAGATGAGGTGGAATTTACCAAAGAAATCAGGAGGGAGCAATAAGGCGCCAAAGCTGGATGGGGCGAGCGAAGGAGGGACTGGGAGAGGGAGATGGTAGGAGCACACAGAGCAAGAGTAGGGGGTGGAGGTGGTGCTGAGGTGACGGGGAGATGGCTGAACTGGAGAAATGTTATGAAGTGATACATGGATAGTTTCTTATTGCTTCTGTCAGCCTGTGTTTGCCTTGGGGGGAATGAGATGTGCTGCCTTCGCTATCACCTCCAACACCTATTGTCAGACCCCGCGGGGTAAGAGTCAACTTCCAAATTTAAGATATCTGGAATACAAATGGAAATTATGACACTTCCAGCAGTAAATATATCACTTAAAAGACACCCATGCCAAAATGAATTGAGCCATTTTCAAAATAAACGATTTTGAAAGAACTGACACAGAACACAGAGTCATACGAAACGATTGCAAACACATTAAGTAAAGCCCACAACTCGACCGTTGAATATAAGAGCCATCTTAATATCTTTGCCTATATAATAGCCATTTTACTGTTATAAATCCCTGTTTTCTTTTCCTTTTTTATGTGCCCTTAGTCACAGGTAGAAACTTTGTTCTAAAAACAGCCAAATAGCAATAGCCTAGCTGCTCATAAAAGGAGGTTGTATTTTACCAACTCCATGAACTCCGTTTAGATGTCCATTAGAAAATAACTTCAAAACACATTCAGCAGCCCTTCATCAAACCCTGACATATCCACGTCTTCACCTTTCATTGCTTCCATTGTTAGTACAGACTCCCTATTGCGACTAGACTTCACAGAAAAACAGGCAGAGGACAGCTGATAAAAAGACAGGGAGGGAACAAGCTAACAGAAAACATCTGTCAATAAAAAAACTCAAGAACAAAAGCAGGTTAATTTGTCTTCATGTGTAATCCCTGAGACAGCACCACATGAACCAGAAATGACTGGACTCATCTGTAAAACAAAATAACACTGAAGTATAACAGCTCTAATAAAGCCGTTAAAATGGTCTTTAAAACACAAGCAACTGGCTATTAACGTTTATTAAAAGCCAAATATGCAGCTCTGAACCAACATTCAAAGAGACATACAACTGAAGATACAGACGACTAAATAAAGCTGACCTGTTCAAAGTGGGAAACGAGCAGGAAGCATACTATCTCATGCAGCGCTCCAGCAAAACTCCCTTTAGCATGCAATCAGACATCCAAAACTGTAGGGGGCAGCAATCATCCAGACATGCATCATACCAAACCGAGAATTAAAAAAAGAAGAATGTGAGGAATTTCCGGTTGATAATGGAAAAATTTAATTACTTTATAACTGAATGTGTTTCACTTTAACAGTCAAAATAACATTGAAATGTTGTGGGTCTGTGGAACAAAATCTCTGCTTTTTTTCTCTAAAATTTGCATGATGGGGCAATCTAACATCCATTTTTCTCTTAGCCCTTCACATGAACCGAACGTCCCCAACAGGATAATAAAGACGGCAGTTAAATTTCTTGTTTGTATTTCAGACATGCAGCTGATGTAATTAACCTCAACTTACATTAAATGTACAAGCGCTGTTAAGGTACAGCGACTTGCTCAAGGACGTCTTGAAAGGACACATTTTGGTTGATAGACAGGTCAACTGTTCAATGAATGAACTTGTGGTCTTTGGGATTTTAAGAGGGGGGGGCCCTCTTTCGCTCTCTCATCACTTGACTACTGATGCAAAGCCGTTGAATTGAAGCCCGCTGCTGTGAATGTGTTATATTGTGTACTCCTCCACCTTGACACGTGCCACCTGCTGCTATGCTATTTAGCTAAAGCACTCAGTGCCTGCTGGTCTCTCTCCCAGGGCTTAAGCCTTTTAAATATATAACGGCATAGTGCCTCTGTAAAAGCTCTGAACTAGTTTAATACCTATTGTTAGCACAAACCCCAAAGACCTGAGACACAGAGAGAGAGAGAGAGAGAGAGAGAGAGAGAGAGAGAGAGAGAGAGAGAGAGAGAGAGAGAGAGAGAGAGAGAGAGAGAGGGAGAGGGAGAGAGAGAAACAGGCAGAGGGAGAGAGAGAAACAGGCAGAGGGAAGAGTATGGAAGGAATGAGAGAGAAAGTGAAGAACCTTTTCATCATTCGCCCCAGTGCCAGATCGAGTCATCAGGGAACCCTAGTTTATGACGCTGTGTTAAATACTAGATACTCTTAACAGTGAAAATAAATAGCGCGACTGAAGCCATGATTCAACAACGCCTGTAACACAACTCAGACAACAGTTGTGTCGTCTCCTGGTTAAACAGAAGATATAGTATGACTGTGGACTGTACTGACTTACATTAGCAATTAAAACATCCAGATAACATGCACATTCCCAATCACCGTGGAAGCTCGAAGGAACAGAGTACTGTATATTTGTGTGTGTGTGTGAGTGGTATACTGTACAGATGAAAAATATAGTGAAACAGAGGTGTGTTTTATGTAAGTGTTTGTGTCCTAATATCAATCAACAACTTAATTCAGTAACTAGCCATATCATGCCATCATGTTCACTCAAGTTCAGATAATTCAGGCAGTTTCAAAAACCAAGACCCAAACTGGCCAAGTTTTCAAAAGTCCACAAAAAGCTGTTCTGTCTAATCCTAAACAACATTCAGAGGGTTTTTCTTTTTCCTCCATGCATTTCTGTAATCATTCAGAATTTAAAAAAAAATACTGTGATATTTCGCATTTTAGTCTTATTTTCTTCACCGGGTGTTTGCAACACTGAGTAGAAAAAAACTTGATCACGACAGCTGCAAGCTAACAGGCTAGACAGCGACTGATAAAACCATTTCTAACAGGCATTTTCAATTGATACCTGAGAAACTGGCATTGTGGCAAGAAACCCCGGCAAAAAAAGACTAAATAAAACTAAAATTCAAAATTTCAAGCTGGGTTTTTTTTAGCTGTTGTGATTTCAAGTCATCAGGGCCAGCATGACTCTCTGAGCTGAGATGGTCCTTGTCCTCGCATTTCATTGGAGAGGAGAGAGTAGCGGCTGTGTCTCATTTTAACATGTCTCCTTATCTGTCCTTTATGTCACTATGAACGTATTTTCCTATACAGCATTAAATAATAATATAATAAATCCTTATTAAACCAAACTAACTAAAATCCTAGTTAAACTAAATGCTACGAATACATAGCCAACATTTCAAGGCAATGGAAAAACACTCGACCATCAGTGAAGAGTAAGAATGGGTAACTCCTCTTGGATATATGATATATATGTTCATGAGATCATATATCCAAGAAAAGACATGGTATGAATGTTAGTGAGATTAACTATCAACATACTGCCTACAGAAGTTTGACATGTATCATAAATTTGAGATTATTTACATTCAAAAGATGCTGTAAAGAGAGGAGACAGAGAAGACGAGGCGATTTAAGTACTTTTCCAGTGTTGAAACACAGCCGCTGTCCCATTTAAAGCTCTCCAGGAGAGAGACGCTTTCTCAAATGCAGGGAGGAGGAGCAAAAGGGGGGGGGTAGGAGAGTAGAGGGCACTAGAGAGGGAGAAAAGAGGAGAAAAGAGGATACAACAGGAAGGGAGACATGGGGGGAGGAAAGGTATGATGATGAGAGAGGAGATGGAAGGAGAAGGGAGGATAGAGGAGGAGGAGGAGGAGGAGGAGGCAAACAGGAGCAGTCCACTTGCATGTCCAGAGTCACGTCTCTGGTAAATCATGTCTTATCTAGGGAAACCATGCAAATAAACGCACGCACACGCCTTACGAAGGAAAGCCGCATTTTTCTTCACGGCCCCACGCAGAGACTGAAAACGTCGGTTCTTACCTGAGGGACAGAGAGCATTGCTCAGCAAGACACACACACACACACACACACACACACACACACACACACGCACACACACACACACAGGGAAAAGTGTACAAGTACAGACACACTGATGGATAGTAAACACACACACGTATGTATTCACACATATAATCCACACACGCACACATACACACGCACCAATCAGCATATGCATTCATACACATCAGTGGGTGTGTGCACATACAAACAACCCCTCAGTAATGCATGCATACTGTTGATGCAAACACAAACAGATCACTTGCATACGCGCTCTTCCCTTCTCCACTGCACACACCATGTTGCAAACACACTTGTTTCTGCAAGAAATACAGTCCCTCTTCAGTCGCAGTTTATTTATAGCTCAAATGCGAGCAGTCTGTGAATGCTTTGCATCCCTCTTGTTTGAATTTATAATTCTACCATTTACTCTCTCTCACATGTTCACTCATATTGTCTCACTCGTTCTCTCCTTTACCTGCTTTCATTACCTCACATGTGGTCATTCTCCAGTCTTTTTGCCCAATGCATTTTGCACTCTGTTGGCTTTTACGCACGGCAAATTCTCATCTTACGCACTTTTTATGTTTGCTTCTGCTGCCAATACAATATCTCTTCAGGGATAAATGAAGTATATCTTATCTTATCATATCATATCTTCCTTCCTACTTTCTTTTCCAGACTTCTCCAACCATATTTGGGGTAAAAGGTGCACAATTTTGACATAGAGGGAATTCAAAGTGAGGGCAAGGTAGAGGGCGACAGATGTATTTAGGGGGAATATGCAAGAGACATGGAGAGAGGGCAGATGGGAGTCTTTACCCCGTGTAGTGTGACATAATCGAAGAACAGTGATGTAGTGTCTGGGACGCCCCATGACACACCAACGAAAACTCTAGCATGTCAGAATTTTTGGTATTTTCCTGCCTAGTCCGAAAACTCCTACGATGTCTTCCTTAATGTTGACCAAAAGGATGACAGAGTGCTCTCTGGTGCACATATGTAAACATGGGAAAGAGAAAGAGGGATGATGCTGCTGCTGTCAGGTGGAATGACGAAACCTAGGAAAGTTTCAGTGTCAAAAATCTACTACTACTATTACTTTCGGCTTCTTCCATTAGAGGTCGCCACAGCGGATCATCCGTTTCCATCTCTTCCTGTCCTCTGCATCTCCCTCTTTCACACCAGCCACCTGCAAGTCCTCTCTCACCACATCCATAAACCTCTTTGGCCTTCCTCTTTTCCTCTACCCTGGCAGCTCCATATTCAACATCTTTCTCCCAATATACACAGCATCTCTCCTCCACACATGTCCAAGCCATCTCAATCTTGCCTCGCTTGCTTTGTCTCCAAACCGTCCCTCTAATATACTTGTTCCTAACCCTGTCCTTCTTCATCACTCCCAATGAAAATCAGTGTCAATGATACCCCTGCCTTTTTGACATTTCCTCAAGGGAGGACCATGACAGAGTAAAAACGACGCCAAATGTTGGTGAGAAATAGCGGCGGCACTTCAGCAACCCGGCGAGTAGCTGGTTAAGCTATGCTAGGTTATCATTCCCCAGTAGCACTAGCCGCAACAGCGTCCACAATGGGGGTTTTTTTTCCTTTTCAAAACACAAGACCACCAACATCACACATAGTATTTCTGTAGCCATGATTGACAATTTCTTGACCCTCCTTCTCGATGACCTATGAACTCACGCAAGATCATGAAAGGCAGCATACGATGACTGGTCGGGGTCATACTTGCAGTGTTGCCAGTCTCCCGGCCAAGACGTGGCAAGAATTTATGGCACTACGATTGGCTAATCTGACATAGTGACCATTGTGAATGACAGAAATGTCGCTCAGTCTGATTCCCCGCATAACACAGCAGCTATTGTGTTCATTGATTTGCCACTTCAAACCTCCCTTTGAGATTATTTACATGTATGTGAGCCACTCATTCATGCTTTCCATTCAGCGCTGTGGAGGAAAGGTCATTCTATTCATAACTCCAACCCTCAATCATAATCATTCAGTAGACAAAATGTAGGATTTTACAAACACAACATAATGTTGTTTACTCACAACATTACCCAACACTAGAAAATTAGTGCTTAGTTGAAGAGAGTGAACCAACTTCTATCTATTATTAAGACTTTGCGTCCATAAATCTGACTATGCATGCGTTGTGCTCAAACACATCAGCGGCAGAGAGGATGTGCAGTAAAACCCAGCATGATACTTATAAATAACGAGACATATTTACATACTCGGTCAGTGAAAATAAAGTAGTCAAAGCAACAAATGAGGCACGACCAGGTGAAAAATAAACAAATTCGTCTCTCACCCTCCAGACAAAGATGTACACACACACACACATACACACACACACACGCACAAAAGACCATAAAAACAACAGTGACAATAGTGAGACCACTGAAGTACCCCCCCCACACACACACACACAAAAACAAAAAATAAAGCGCCCACTGCAAATGAGTTTTGTGTACTTGTAGGTAAAAGTACACAAATACAAACACACACATGCACATCCATTTACACACTGAAAATAAACCAGAAATACAAGACCTAGCACACGCAGAGAAACACACACCAAAATACAAATAAAATAAGACCAGAAAGATACACATACACAAATACTGTACCACAGACCAGTGACCCAGACATACCGTCCTGTGAGTCGGTAGAATGACTGAACCAGGCTAGCTTACTGGTCTTCTTACCCAGGTGGGCTGGAGACACTCCTACCGCAGACAGGAACGGTAGGACGCCAAGACAAGATGACAGCATGCAAGAATATATACAAGGTATAAGGTGAGAGCATGCGATACACACACACGCACACACGCACGCACGCACACACACACACATATGCTCAAATACAAACACACTGACATACACACACACACACACACACACACACACGTGAAATGGCAGGTGACATAATATGCAGATATACTATGCACACACCTATGAAACACGTTCTTAAGGACACAAACACACATTCACAATCATAACTGCACACATCACAACATACATGAATATTATCTAAATTTATTTCTGATTTTTCCCCTTTTCTCCCAATTTAGTGGCCAATCACTCCCTATTCTTATTCAAACACCCACCCTCGTACTGCATGCGTTCGCCAACTGCATCTCTCCAGCCAGCAGTCTCGAAGGAGACGCCTTGCAACTTCCATGACAAGGCGAATCCAGGCCGAACTACTGCTTTTTCCCACACACCCAGAGATGCATTCATGTGATGAACACAAGCCGACTCCGCCCCCCCCCCCCCCCCCCCGAAGACAGCGTTGCCAATATTGCTGCTTCCATCGAATCCGGCCATAGTCGGATCTGATGAGACCAGTACGCGAACCCTGTTCCCCAGTGGGCAACTGCATCGACACAAAGACAACACACATGAATATTAGCTGATTAATAGCCAGTGCACTGTAGTGCTGCTGTAATGTGTGTGTGAGTGTGTGTGTGTGTATGTGTGGGCGCGCGTGTGTGTATATTGTCTGGGGAAGTAGGAACAAACAGCTTCCATTCATTTTCCCAAAGAAAGATCCATCCATCCACTCGAAAGAGGAAGAGAGAGAGGAGAAACTTGCATAGAAACACAGCATGTGATGCTCTCTAATGGAGAAATATGGATCATATCTTATTCATCTGTAGTCACTGCGTTTGTCTACATAAATAGATTGGTAAGAGTGATGGATTCAAACTTTTAACACTTGCAATATTTTAACATCAGTGTTGAATCTGTGGTAGGTCCTTAGTCAAATGGGAAGAAATTTCTCCAACTGTATTCAGCTGTATTGTAATGTTATCATTCTTTGCCAGTACGGCATGAGGTTTCACACAAACACACAAGCACAGTACACATTCAAATATAAACACACACACATACACACACCAATCACAAAGTCTACGCCATAGACACCAACACACAGATAGACATATCGTACACACATACATATAGAAAGCAGATTAAGATACACAAACATACAGATATGCATACTTGTGTATATGTGTCGGTGTATGAATGGTGGAGCCACTAAATGCCCTCCTTACATACGATTTGTCTCTCACTGCAGCTGTCCTTAACTGTGTGTCGCCTGGGTAGTACAATGTAGTTTATCACTCTGTCATATCATTTAACACCCATTTATATTCACACACATTCTCAGACACATACACGCCACTAAGTATGTTAACACATTCACTCTCACACACACAACTCAGGCAAACAAGTTGTGTTTACAACTCTGTTGCTTTATCCTGGCTCTCTCCCTTTCCTCTTTCTTGCAACTACCTTTTTTAATCTTCCCTGGGTTTGTTTACACGGGCATTAACATGCATCTTGGGTGATCTGATCACAAGTGGGCAGCTATAAGTACAGGTGTGAATGCAGCCAATGCGTCCTCAATGCATCTCGAGATCTGAGCGCTCAGGCCACATTCGGAGGTGGCCTGGGACACATCTGTCCACATCGCATTTGAAGTGTAAACACACGTGTCCCAGGCCACACAGAAGGACCACCTAGTCAACGGATGCCCTCTGAGTAGGCAGAACACATCAGCTGACAAGGCGGTCACCGAAGTCTCCTCTGGGTTTCGTTTTTTTTTTTTTTTTTTTTACCTCATCTGTAATTTCTGACACGCATCAGACTCACAACTGTGGAAGAGCCCCCGCCCGCTGGGCTACACAAATAAAATTGACTTGACTTGATTTGACGTGCACGTTCAAGTTCAAGTTCAGGTTCATTCATCAACCGCTCGACCCTCTCGAACCCGCAGGAATAATTGAAAAATCTGAGCCTGAACTGACATGATCGGGTCGAGCCTGACAGGGTTTGGGTTCAGAATTACAAACTCTACTGTTCAGTCATTTACATTTTCCCACATAACGAGTTTTATGAATGAGTTTCAACTTTTGCTGTATATTTTGATTACAAAATGAAAAAAGGCAAACAATCGGAGCCTGACGCTCCTAATTAATTCAGCTAATTTCCCTCATCAGATTATTTGTCTCTATCTGGCGTGACATCCATTTGCTGCATCCATGTCATTGTAATAATGTGAAACCATTTACCCACAACAGACTATTTCTTAAATCTAATATATCAGGTCAGGGGTCTGAAGGCTTTCAAACAGACCTACATTATCATCATCAGAATGTTTATTTACACAGCACTTTTTAAAAACTGTTGAATGGAAATAAAAGAAGTGCAGTTATGGGATGATTTATTGTATTTCCGTAAGAGCTCTTCAAATGTTGTGCGACAGACAACATAATTAGGTATAATAATTGACAGTAATAACGTACAGATGTGGAATGCATCATACTAATTGATGGCGCATTGAAATGTTGCTTCGACTGCTCTCTCATGTCTCTGTACGTGTTTTATTTACATGATTGTGAGTGTGACACGTGCCACCGGGAGGGTTCGAGATGAAGGCGGACACGGTAACACGGGCTTTATTTAATAATTTCTTTCATTCGTTCCCTTGCACAGGCCGGTGTGCTGCTCTCCCGCGAGCCACTATCCCTCTCTCCGCTTGCAGCAGAGGCTAAACCACACACCCCTACCACAGTGATGTATGTGCTGATTTGCATATAGAGCGGGGTGGGGAGATCCGATCACAAGTGGTCACCCGAGACACGTGTGGAGACGCAGTCTAATGCCGAGTGTGAAGTGACGTACTTAGAGCTGTCCACTTGTGATTGGATCACCCAAGACACATGTTAATACCAGGTGTAAACAGCCTCTAAGATGAAGCCTGCCGGTCAAGAGATTCCTGAACTCCAGGGAGCGCCCCCCTGGAGGATGAATGTCATGGAGCCTGGAGGCACAGCTGACTCTCTCTGGAGGTGTTGTAGATAGAGGCAGGATGTACAATTAATTTTTCTGTGTATAAATATGTGTGTGTGTATGTGTGTGCCTACATGTTTGATTGGGATGGGATGGCTGAGTGAGTGTGCACATTTGTATCTCAAAACACACAAAGGCATGCATGTGCCTCTAAGCGTGTGTGCACACACATGCATGTATGTGTTTTTGTTTACATGTGCCTACCTGTTTATTTGCATGAGTGAATGTGTGTGTGATTGTAGTGTGTGTGTTTGTGTGTATGTGTATTTTTGTGTATGTTGTTGTGTGTGAGGGAGGGTCAATGTATGCACCTGGGTTGTAGACTGTCACATTATGATAATATCGCAACAGCTTTTAACCCCAGCGGGATTCTCCGCCAAAGTAATATTAGCACACAATCAACCAGTGAACTAGTCAGCCAGCCAGCCTCCCAACTAGGAAGCATCAGTCAGTTGGATACCTATTCAGTCACTAGTTGGATACCTATTCAGTCACTGAATCAGTAAGTCTATTTGTTGGTAAGTCAGTTAGTTAGTTAGTCAACTTGCAAGACAGTCAGTCAAGCAGAAAACCTGCCGGTTAGTGAGTCAGTCAGTCAGTCAGCCAGTCACACACACACACACACACACACACACACACACACACACACACACACACACACACACACACACACACACACACACACACACACAGGTTCACCTTCACAACCACTCAACCACTTAGAGCATTGATTGTGAAATAGCTGCTAGTGCACTCATTCATGAACACAGTGAGGGATAGCTCACAAATATACACAATACATGCACAACATTCCACCTGCCCAACACCACCCCAAGATCATTGTTAAATTGTCTGCATTCAAGCATAACCAACCCTGCAGTTAGGCAAATCACACACACACACACACACACACACACACACACACACACACACACACACACACACACACACACACACACACACAAAACCTCTTGTACTTCTACTTACGGTTTCTTGGTTTGTCATCATCCAGGCCTTCCTCCTCATTTTCTGGGTCAATGTCTTCAGCCTGAGTGATCCAGTCTAGATAGCCCTACACACACACACACACACACACACACACACACACACACACACACACACACACACACACACACACACACACACACACACACACACACACACAAAAGCCAACAACACTTGATCAGCTGGATTTGCTTGCTTACACACAATAGGACATCAACATGTTTTTTTCTGTTTCTTATGAAACCCACCCGTGTCCCGGTTGAGGATGGCTTTTTTTACATTACAGCTCATTTTTTTCAGAGTGTAAAAGTAACAAGACATTTTCCTCATGCTTTTTTAAATCCTTAACCTTCATTGACCTCACCTTAACTTGACTCATCATTGGCCTGTAAAGGATGAAGTCCCTTTCTGGTAGAGTGACATCCATTTGCACTGAAT
Source organism: Lampris incognitus (assembly GCF_029633865.1). Taxonomy (NCBI): domain Eukaryota; kingdom Metazoa; phylum Chordata; class Actinopteri; order Lampriformes; family Lampridae; genus Lampris; species Lampris incognitus. The sequence goes on from NC_079213.1 coordinate 13,111,371, forward strand.
TGCACCATGATGTATGAAGGCTGTTAAATTCTTAGTGTCACTGCTGAATAAAACTCTCTCTCTCACACGCACGCACACACACACATTCTCTCACACACACACACACTCTCTCTCTCACACACACACACACACACACACACGTCCTCCCTGCCCTACCTTGAGATCCTCCTCCAGTTGTTGTTTTTCTCTGAGTTTCTGAAAGTCTCCACGGGCCTTGGCCTTCTCCCTCTCCTTAGAGAACTCTCTGGAAGGTGAAGAGACGAATTTGGAAGGAGGTATAGAAAAAGATAGAGATGGTGTGGATAGAAAGAGTGTGGATGAAGAAAGGTATAGAGGGGGGTGGTGAGAGGAAAGGACGTAGGGAGGGAATAGGAGAGACAGAGAAAAAGAGAATCTGAAAATCTTCACTGAAGCCGTGTGAACTACTCCGACCGTTTTGTGACAATATTGTTATGATAGTACTCTAACACACAAACAATATTCTTCAGTGAAAACCCATTCAGATGTAGGAAAAGGGTAAACCTACCAAAGAGAGAGAGATAGGAAAAAACAGAGAAGTGGAGAGGTAAAAAGATCTGCCAAGGGGGAAGATATTAGTGAGCAAATAGAAGAAAGCATTCACATTCCAGTCAAACCTATAAGAGCTTTTCTAGACATCGACTTGATCGCTGAAAACGAATCCCAACTTCCTACAAACGTGAATTAAAAAGTGGTGATAATGTCCCAGAGACGTTACATCACAATCCACAACTACATGGTAATGACATGGCGACGACCAGCTGAAGAAACAAACGTTCGTAAAATCCCTTTTTTTAAAATCCTAAAAGAATCATTAGCGCAACAGTTAGCAGTTAGCATCGCGATAAAATAAAGAGGTTAAAATGACCACACTTACTGGCAGCGTGTGAATAACGTAAGAAATCATCTCCAACGCGACAACCAAAAATTCAAAAGTCGATATATGTTTCGATTCAGTTGCAGAACCGCCCCCCATAATTCACACCCTGCTTACGTTACGCTAGCCGCTACGCACATTTCCCGCCATATTTGTTTCTGAAACGTCCCCTTGCCGCTTATTTTAAAGCTGATACGGTCAATTTTGATTTTTTTTTTGGGACTTTGACGCCCCCGTGTGGACAAAGGTGGCGGCAAAACAACGTCCTAAACGCAAAACGCCACATTCACTCTGGTAGTTCGTGTAATCGCTTAGAGAAGAGTGAGAGACTTAGAGGTGTGTGGGGTTTCTTCTTCTTCTTTTTGTGTAAGATATACAGCAATTAGGGTCATGAACCTCTAACGTTAATCGTCTCCTGAGATTTCGCCGCGAATCCGACCAGGAGACGAGCGTTTGAAATCATTACATAACAATCCATCCATCCATTATCCAAGCCGTTTATCGGGGTCGTGATTACAATACTGTAACGTGCACGGATAAGAAGACACGCTGGCCGCTGGCTCGCGGGCCTGACCCTTTAGTCGAGCGGTTAGCGACGCCTCCTGCGGTGCGGGCGACACGGGTTCGCTTCCAGGCCGCGGCAGTTCCTGTGGTTGCGTTGTCCCCCGAATTCGCTACAATATGTGATCATCTTGCTAATTTCGGTCATATAGAGGCATTAACTCACTCGTAGCAGCTTTACGTATTGCCGTCCTGGTTACACATAAGACCGTGTGAACTCGCTGGCAGTAAGTAGGGTTATTTAACACATGCTGATGATAAAATTAAACTCATTTAGATTTAAAAGTCTGAACAAGGACGGTAAACGTCTACTAATTCAGCCACTGCTACTGTCAGTCAAACCGTCCAGTGTTTCGTGGCCTGATAAATGACATCACAGATTTACAGCCTTACTTCTCTGGTTTCGGAAGGGTGTATTTATGAATAATAAATAACTCAAGTGTTTGAAATCATGGAAGAGCATATTATGTTAATCCAAATTGAACTGAGCAAGTCCCAACGGCTGTCACACTGACCGACTGTCTTGAAATTTGCATAAATTTGCATAGGCTGAGATTGTAAACATCACTAGAAAGTTTGTCTGGGTAATCGTGCCAATTTATGTGCACCAATTTGTAAAATTTTTGTTATTTTGAAAAAACAAAAAATTGAAAGAACCCATTTAGTATTGTCAGGACATTCAGGTGTACACCTATCGCTATCTTTACAGTCACCTTACTTTTGCATCATGATGGCTTCAACCAGGACATCGGATGTGATTCTTTGGTATTGAATTCATCGAGTAAATTGATCCGCAAGTCAAAAGTAAACTTTTGGGGACATTCTTTTTTTTCTTTTCTTTTTTTTTGCCATTTTGGATTCCAAACAGGAGACAAAAATAAAACAACCAAACTAATGCTAGGACACTGCGATGATGAAACCTGGAGAAATATCCAGGTGTCAGGGGGGAAGAGAGAATTAAACAGCATTTGACTTAATGTTAAAATGACTGAGAGGCAAATTCAGTCAACGGCTTATACAGACTGTTATCCGAGACTTCAAAACAAACGGGAGAGAGTTGACAGGAATTGGGGGCCTTGGGAACATTCGCAGGCAATAGGTGCACAACGGCAGGTGTCAAAATCTATGATTTATAAACTTAGAAATAAGTATTTAAAAATTCACCCACCCCTCAAGGTTGAAAAATGTTTCTCTTTGTTTTGATGCAAAAAGTGACTTTGAAGAAGAGCCATTTACAATCCAGATTTGCCTGTATGCCTGCAAGAATTTTTTTTTAACAAGGAGACCATCTATAATACTGTGCAGACTCGCCTCACATCTACATATCTTACAAGACATCTTAGCCAAAGCAGTACAGCAAACTGTAGCTATCTCAACTACATCCCCTGTCCAGCGGCTGTTGCTAAGTAACTGTAACTGTATTCCTCCATAAGAAGAGCCTTTGGTATTGTTGTAATATACTATATATAGATACAGAATATTGCGAAATATTCACCCTTGCATACGATGTTGTTGTCAAAATCCCATGTTTCCCAGTTAGCTGGCACAATGCTGTTTGTTACAGTTACCATGAAGTTAAGCTGACTTTGGTTCTATTTGGAAGAATAACCCCTCTCCACCTTGTGTTGGGAATATTCTGCAAAAAGCTTGTAAAGTCAAAAGGCCAACTTTGTGGGAATTGAGAAAAAAGGGCTGACTTTTTCTTTTTGTTTCATACTGCAGCGCTGAGCAGGATCTATAGATAGCCCCGTAATAGAGGGCAATTTGATGTATCCATTAACTTTTACAGTCAGTCTATAGGTTGGAATGTAACTAATAACAGCTATATACCATCCTGGATAGAGGCTATCTGATTATACATATTCCATCCATCCATTTTCCAAGCAGCTTATCCTGATTAGGGTCACGGGATGCTGGAGCCTATCCCAGCAGTGTGTGTCTGTGTGTGTGTGGGGGGGGGGGGTGAATGCATGCACATTTGGCTGGGAACCCAGGTGAACAATGGGACTAATTCATCAATCGTTTGTACATACAAATTTGTTCTTACACACCCATGGAATTTTTTACCTCTCGTGTTGTCCGACAGGTAGAGTCAAGGCCTGATGGTTATTTATAATTCCTTCAGCCTAAAATCTTTTGTCAATCTCGTGCGACGAGCAATCACCCAGGCTCGCAAAGACACCAGTGTTAGCTATGTCTAGCGATGTACGAACGATTGACGAACTAAAGACTACCTATGCAGACAACACGCACACACACACACACACACGGATCAATGAGCATGGGGACAAACAGCTATAGTCTCACTATACGATACATTAGCAAGAAAATTAATCCTACCAATCAGTGTGCATACATGTGTGTGTGTGTGAGAGAGAGAGAGAGAGAGAGAGAGAAAGAGAGAGGGGGGGTGCTAGTAGTTCGAGAGGAAGGAGAGATAGAAAACTGCAAAACTTTATGCATTACTCTGTTCTCTTCTTTCTTTCTCATCTCTCTCTCCGTCTCTGTCCACTCTTTCATTGACCTCCCCAAATATGTAATCAATATTCTCTCTTTCGTCTCCTCGCCCTTTTTCTCTCTCTCTCTCCATCTCCCTCTCCTTTAAGCTGTCACTCTGTCCCTCTTTTGTCGCTGTTTGTCTCTGTTGCACCACCCCACCCCGAACATGCCGCGTTAACCCGGAATGTATCATATCAAACTCACACACTGCCTGATCCCTGAACATATACTCATTAATTATTATGCCATCTCTGAAGGCACACACACACACACACACACACACACACACACACACACACACACACACACACACACACAGAATACCGGTCAGTGAAAGGTCAGGCTATATATTCTGCTGACAGTATCATTAGTCAATAGTCCCACAAAGAACCAGTCAGCATGACCCACAAGCTGTTTGCAACAGATAGACTTCCATTGTTCTCTCTATCTCTACAAGTGTATTTTGCAAATCCACAAAGGTTAACTCCTGGATGTGGACATATATCCACTCCACCAAACGTATTAACACATTCACATATTTTGGAATTGTTGGTTCAAATCCTCGTTGCTACGCCGTTACGCGATCCAAATGGTTTTGTTAACGTTGTAATGCGGCCGCACGACCAACACGGCTTCCATTTGATGTCACATTCAGCTGCGTGCCCACTGGGAAATTGGATTTACAGTGCTGATTTTGTTTTTTCCCCCCTAATTTTGAATGGAGAGGAGATTATCCTGCATGACCCTGACAGCCTTGAGAGCTTGGGATGAGTTTAGCACCCAGAGCGGTACACGCTAGCACCGCTGTGCATAATTTATCCTATCCTGCCACGTCCACTGAACCGTCCGTACAGGTCTGTTGTCTCTGTGCCGTGAGTGCGTGTATGCAGTGTTGCCACCTTAGTCCTCATTATGTCCCTATTCCAACTCCAACGAGAAATATTCTTGTATTATTGACCGTACCAAGGGATACGAGAGATACGAATAGGGGTAGAAATGGGACTATGAATAGGATGCAAAGGGATATGAGAGGGATACGAATGGGAGCGCTACTGTCACCGCAAAGGGAAACAACCATGAATCACAGCATTATTTCTGTTGTAGGGATAACACACTCCATTCTGCACAATTTTGGTATTTTGGCTGCTAAAGGAGTTTCATCCCTACAGCATATATATATATATATATATATATATATATATATATATATATATATATATATATATATATATATATATATAATCTCATCTTCAGCTGATTTTCTGTGGTCGGGTCGCAGTGGCAGCAAGCTAAATAAGGCACTTTATATTTATATATATATATATAATCCAGTGAGTTAAGTACAGGCTTGTACTGCCTCATCAAGAATTTACTTGAATCACTGGATTGGATTATTTTGTTCCTTATTTTTTGAGCACTTTTCCTATCGTTGAGTGTTTCTTTTAACAAAGTAATGTGTGTGTTTGTGTGTGTATATATATATATATATATATATATACATATACATGCATACATACATAGAGAGAGAGAGAGATAATATGGAAAACTGTGGTTATTTCCCTTTAAGTCTGAAACAAGAGAGAAGACGATAAACTGTGATGTCAAGTTGAATTAAAACCCTGCTCAGACTCAGTTCAGCGAAGGAAACAGTGGGAGTGCAGATTTCCATGAGATTTAGCCAACAGCAGTCAAAGCAGAGAGAAAAAATTTAGTCTTTTTTTGGGGGGGGGGGGGTAGTGACCTTTCATCCCTCCCTTACCCGCTCAACACCCCCAGAACCAAGTTAAGCACAAAGAAAGATCCGATGATGATTAGGGTGACAAAATAGAGCCAGGGCCATCTGTTTCCCACTGCATCATTCACCTGGGTGGCGGCGGAGGTGAAGATAAAGGAGGAGAGGGATTGACAAATACGGAGGAGACGAGGGGGGACGGATGCAGGCCAGGAGGGAGATGAAGTGAGAATTGGGAGAGCGGAGGGGAAAGATGGATGGAGTGGAGGATGATGAGTTTAGAGGAGAAGGGTGAAGAATGGGAAAACACCGACAGAGAGGGGAGGACAGGAGGTTGGATGGATTGGGCAAGAGAGAGGGAGGACAAGGATGGGGGGGGAAGAAGGGAGGAGGGGGACGAGTTAGATCCAAATGTACGTATGTATTTACACGATGGGAGTCAAAGGGGAGTAGACCCATTCAACTGAGCCATGGACTGGCTTGATTCATAGTGTTGTCAATGCTAGTTTCACACCTAGATTGGTAAAGTGACACATTTTCCCCCAAATGTTTGGTAAAATGGGATTTGATGCACGACTAATAGTTGACGTATGACACTGATTTAGCTGACCGGACTGCACAACAGTGAGAATGACATGGGAAAGAAAACGGATCAGTTAAGCACACCGTGAGAAGGTGGGATGACTATTCCTGTGGAGAAGGAAGAGTAGGGTTAGACGATGATCAGCTCAGTTCAGTCAGGCGGCTCGGGATGATTCGTTCTGGCAGAAAGGTGTTAAAAATAGATCATTTGGTAGACTCTATACAACAAGACTCCAACGGGATGGTGATGGATTCATCACAGCCCCCTCCAAATGAACAAAAAGGTCAATATCTCGGGATCTCGTGATTATATGTGCCTTCGTCTCATCAGTGTTAATGTTAGATTTTGTCTTAACACTGTTTCCAAATACTCAAAGTCAATGTTACTGTTATTGAGTAATGATTGAAATATTATTACTCTGATTGGCAGCTGTAGTAGTTGAAGTAGCAGTAGTAGTAATTTCAGTAGGTGGTAATTCCCCAGGACACTGAAGTATTTACTTGAGCTAACTGATAAGGATTAAA
>NC_079213.1:13123164-13127100 GCF_029633865.1 Lampris incognitus
CAAAGTAAGCAACACACACACACACACACACGCTCCTTTGTGGTGTCCGGCTCACCCAGTATAGAACTTCTGTCCAGCCCTCCATGGTTATGCACTGAAACACGGTCAACATGGCGAAGGCGAAGTTGTCGAAGTTGGTGATGCCGTTGTTGGGGCCGTCCCATCCCACGTTGCACAGCGTCCCATTCTGACCGCAGTGCCGACCGTGGGCTATGTTGAATGCACAGGGGGCCGGCTTTTCCTCTGCAGGGGGACCTTGGAGAAATTGGGCGGGGGGTTGATTTTTCATCACTGAGGTACGTTGACCAAATTCATTTGTCTTGTTTTTGATTTGTTGTTGTATTGTATTTGATTTTTTTTCACCCTTTTTTGAGGAAGTTCACATCGGTGAAATAGTTTCATTTGTTTGACCGAAGGCTTCAAGGTAAATTCATTTTTGAGTTTGGCCTTTAGAGGAAAGATAAGGTTTTTTTTTTTTTTTAAATCCTCTGAAGCAAAGTACATTTCTTTAAGGCGAAGACAATGTATATCACTGTCGGAAGAAAGGTGTAATTTCCCTCAAAACACAGTAAAGGGCTCAATATTTAGCAATAGCGCCATTACCGCAATAGTGTCCAAATTCTTTTTCAACAAGGTAAAACAGCACCGGTGTACGTCTATTCAGAGGCATTTTGAAATTATTGTTTTAAACGTTTGTGGTCGTTGCTCCCCCCCCCCCCCAAAAAAAAACCCAATACGACTTGCATTGTTCAGCGTAACAAACATATAGGCTAACAATGTTTTAAAGATTTGACTTTTATGTGCACTTAAACTGCGCAATGTGTCTGCTGGTTACAACGGACTTGTGCCCCTGTGCCACGGAGGAGTAAATTACCCAATAATTAATGATGTCTCGGACAAAGGGAGTTATATGTCAAATGAATTGCATGTAAAAAGTACATATGGATATATTGGCCAGCTGCCCAAATACGACCCTACGTAGGATAAGCGGCTTGGATAACGAATGGATGGCAGTACATAATGGAGTATAATATAATATTGTAATGTGCATGGATAAGTAGACACGTTAGCCCTGGCTAACGAGTCGGACCCAGATGGAGAAGATTGTTAACATTTTCTTCTCTCTGTGTGATAGTTGGTGCGTTCAATCATAGCATGATTCACGGTTTCAAGCGTTAATAATCCAATTTCCCAACAGGATCAATCTATGACCCTAGGAACGTTGGGAAATGTGGCTCTTTTCAAAAATAAATAAATAAAATAAAATAAAATAAAATAAAACAATGTCAAGGTGGCTTCTGAGTTGGCCAAGTCTGAGTCCCGCTGATCTAGGTTTTTTAATATGTGTGCAAGTGTGTGTGTGTGTGTGTGTTTACCATCTTGCCCCTCCTTGAGGTAATAACAGGTTTTGTGCATTTTGCCCATGAAGAGCTCCAGTCCTATGATGGCATAGATGATGATGACGAAGAGGACCAAGAGTGCGATGTGGAGCAAAGGAACCATGGCTTTAATTATGGAGTTCAACACCACTTGTAAACCTGAAACACAAACATACAGCTGTTGGTGATCAAGCATTTATTCACACAAACAATGTGCACCTACGTGTGCACTGTGCACAGACAAAAGGCACACATATTTTTGTGCGAGCCAAGTGCTCATTGTGTTTATAATGAGCAGGGTGATGATCCAGATCTGCAAGGTGGAGACATTCACTAAAGCCCAAGTAAATCTAAAAGCACTTCAGATGTCAAGTTTTGTTTGTCTGTCAGGTTTGCAACTGAGTGCTAAATCCCTAGCCGGCATGCTGCTGATCAGCTGTTGCCATCACATTGCAACACCCAGTTATAGATGATGCTGACCCCAGTTCAGCTGTACATGTGCACTGCGGCACTCCCAGTGCTTATATGACATATTGTTCACACTGTGAAGCCACAGGAACTGGAGATGTGTGCTTGTGTTTTCCTTATTAGCTCGCAAGCACACACACACACAGACACACACACAGACACACACACACACACACAGATAAGTTTGTGTGTGTGTGTGTGTGTGTGTGTGTGCGTGTGTGTGTGTGCGTGTGTGTGCGTGTGTGTGTGTCTTTGAGCACCAATATCAGCTCCAATCTGTAGTTCATTTACCAGCCTCCCCAACGAATTCCCCCTCACACCTGATCCCTAGGGCTTGTTTTTTCTTTTCCTTTACTCTTCCATTCATTCTCTCCCTATCTCTCTCTCCCTCCCTCTCTCTCTCTCTCTCTCTCTCTCTCTCTCTCTCTCTCTCTCTCTCTCTCTCTCTCTCTCTCTCTCTCGCTCACACACACACACACATACGCACACATTTTTTCCAACTCCCTCTTTTTCTGTATTTCATTCGCATTCTCTATTTCTCTTCTCTCTTTCTTTCTTCGATAACAAACAAAGCTGTCAGGGCTTACTGGACCCACCACTCCCTAAGCTGTTGCTTCAATAAGGACTCCATAACATCAATGCATCCATCCATCCATCCATCCACCCACACATACATACATACATACATACATGCATCCATCCATTCATACATGCATCTGTCCATCCATTCATCCATCCAGCCATACATATATACATAAATACATACAAACATACTGCATCCATACTTACTGGGTACTCCAGAGACCAGTCTGAGAGGTCTTAGCACTCTGAAGGCCCTCAATGCTTTAACATCAAAGCCTGCCGCCTTCCCTCCAATCGGAGTGGCCCCATCTCCCTTCGTGGCCTGCTCCAAAATAGCACTAAACAGCCTAAAAGATAGAAAACATATAGTTTCATCACTGTCATCACTATTATTACGAGCATCATATGTACCACAGGCCTCTTACCAGATAGCATCATGCAATTATAGGGAGAAGCACAAACAGAGATGGTGGTATGATTGAAAATAATGAATGCCTGCAATTTTTTTCCCCCATTAATGTCTTGAGTTGTAATTTTCACCGTTGCCATTACTGTCATCACTGTAGCTGTCAACATCTTAATCATCGTCATCATCTTTATCTCCACCAGCTACAAAAATAATGACACAAGTACAGCCCCAATTAGGGACCACACTCTAAAAAGCGTATCACGAAAATTAAAGATGTAGCAATGATGGAGAACGCCTCCAACAACCTGAGAAAGACATGGAAATACCCATAAATAATTTGCTTTGCAGAAACCAGCCGACGAATGCAGCTCTCCCTGCACACAAGGGCCAGCTTTTCGGTAGCTTTTGCCTTACACAGAACGGGGACGGTAATATATTCTGTTTTTAATGAATTTACAGTTAGCAAAATAGAAAAGTGCACATTTCTCTAATGACGATAAATGTCTCCAATTTGGAAGTATTTGGTCGTTTTCCTCTGCATGCAATGTGCTCTCTACATTTCACCAGTGGAGATGGCTCACAGTCATTGCTACACATCCTCCCTTCTTTCTGTTCATCTCCTTTGTGTGTAGATGATGGGGCTGCACGATGTATCGTTGCACATTAGTCACATTGCACAACTTTTTGATGCTCAATACCAAAGGAAAACTCGCACGGTTCTCGTTTTCCATGACTAATCTGCAGGAGAAGTCTGTCTGGTATATAATTCACTCCGATTTAAGGGTTCTTGGATACGCGGAGTTTGTTGCTGCTGAGCTACATGCGGGCTCTGCACGCACAGCGAGCCACCAGTCACAATCACTCTTGATCAGGTTATCAAACAACCAGAGCAGGCCCTCCTAGTCGTCAACCACAACCTGAAATGAGCGAGGAAGAGGAGAAAAGCACCAAAAAGGAAGATTTGGTTGCAAAATGAAAAGCAACATCAGTTGTATGGACCCCCCCCCCCCATTATCCATTATCCAAACCACTTATCCTACTCAGGGTCGTGGGGATGCTGGAGCCTATCCCAGCAGTCATTGGGTGGCAGGCGGGGAG
>NC_079213.1:13127300-13189800 GCF_029633865.1 Lampris incognitus
ACCAAAGTCGCTGCTGACACGAGCATCAAACCGCCGCTTTCCTTCTCACGTGTCGGGGGGGGGGGCAACCAAGGGCGCTTAAATGTCGAAGGGGCAGTAATAGGAACACCGTGGGATTACGGCACGGTCTAATAAGTGCAGAAACTGTACGTTCCCCCGACATCTAATCCCCCCCCCCGCATCAGCGAGCATCTCCCTTGGTTCGTTCCCAGGACTCCCAGAATCCCACAGGCACGCTACTCTGCAGCTGACGCCACACACTGACCTCCCCGCGGAGAGGAGGGCAAGCGAAAAAATGAATTACCTTTGGGAATCAATACAGTAATAAATGACATTATTCTGCAACACAGTAAGAGTCATGATGGCACCGATTCAAATGGAGAGCGAGGAAGAGGGGCAGGGAGGAAGAGTGAGGAAGAGGGGCAGAGAGGGAGAGTGAGGAAGAGGGGCAGAGAGGAAGAGAGAGAGAAAGAAAAGGAAAGAGATGGAAAGAGAGAGGCAAGCAAACAGAGAAGGTGGGTAATAGCGGAAACAGTGATAAAGGTCGTGCTTACGCCAAGTGCAGTGGCATCATGATACGCACCAGTGGCGTGGTGTGAGTATGTGTGTGTGCGTGTGTGTTTATGTGTGCGTGCCAACTGTGCATATGTGTGTCTACGGCATGAAATCAAGCATGTTCAGTTAGGATCAGCTAATGTTACGGAACAGTCCGGTGGCCGTGGATGAGATGGTTAAGTGTGTTTGAGTGTGTAAAGTCTTCCTTCAGGGCATAAAACACACACACACACACACACACACACACACACACACACACACACACACACACACACACACACACACACACACACACGGTCAATTAGAGCATTTTTATGGCATTAACGTAACCGTCATTTCCCTCAGGTTATTGTGCCATAACCCCGGTCCATACACTGTATACAGAGCACAGCTGGCACCAAGGAACACACATGCATACATACACAAACAGACAAACAACACACACACACACACACACACACACACACACACACACACACACACACACGCACACACACACACACACACACACATAAATACATTTGAGCAGATGGACAATGTTGCTGAGTTGCAGATAAGGAAAACAGAGCAGAGCTATCAGGCTCTGCATCAGATAATCACTTTAGGCCTCTCATATTCTCTGGTCCAGAGTTCACTAGGGGTTAAATCTGATTTTCTGTAAAAGATTACTGCTTTTATCTATCTATCTATCTATCTATCTATCTATCTATCTATCTATCTATCTATCTATCTATCTATCTATCTATCTATCTATCTATCTATCTATCTATCTATCTATCTATCCATCTATCTATCTATCTATCTATCTATCTATCTATCTATCTATCTATCTATCTATCTATCTATCTATCTATCTATCTATCTATCTATCTATCTATCTATCTATCTATCTATCTATCTATCTATCTATCTATCTATCTATCTATCTATCTATCTATCTATCTATCTATCCATCTATCTATCTAGTCCTCGCGTCCTGCTCTACTCACTGAGGATTAAATTGTATTCATTTAATGTTCACCTACCCTACAACCACAATGATGAAGTCTAGCAGATTCCAGCCATTTCTCAGGTAGGCGTTTGGGTGGAAGAGCAGGCCGTAGGCTATCACCTTCAGAAATGCCTCCACTGTGAAGATGATGAGGAACAAGTACTCCACGCGCTCCTGGAGAGGACAGAGGCAGAGAAAAAGAAGATAAGTTGTGATTTTACTTTTTCATTTGTTTGTTTAGGCATGATTTGGGGCTATAGTTAGACAGAGAGAGAGAGAGAGAGAGAGAGAGAGAGAGAGAGAGAGACTTTTGACTTTTGAAATAACTTTTATTTACATCACAGAATAAAAATCCTCCATTCCCATCATGCCACCATTAAACTGGTAAGCTAAAAAAACAAAATCTCAGCATCATCACTGTGGCTCGATCTAAATACACACACACACACACACACACACACACACACACACACACGCGCGCGCCGCGACCATAATAAATTAAAAATTGACATCAAGTGACCCATCTTCACTTAGTGAATACGACACTTGTCTTATCCCCCACAGAGCCCTGAAAGAGTCCAGATTACTGGTCAGGGTGTAGAAAGCGTGCTCTATCCTCAGACGAGCCGCCACCATACCCTTCATACCCTGAACCACATCAGTCCAGCCCTGACCTAGCATCTGACTCTTCCTGGTCTTCCAGATCGCTAGCTTAGCAGTTCCAACCAGAACATTCACTAGGACCGGAAGCAGTCCTTTTCTTGCCATGTATTTGGGCCCAAAAACAAACATGGGGACAGAGAAATCCTCACCCCAGAGAGAGAGACAGAGAGAAAGACAGAGAGAGAGAGCGACAGAAACAGAGAAAGAGAGAGACGGACAGACAGACAAACAGAGAGAGAATGAAAGAGAGAGACAGAGAGCAAGAGACAGACAGAGAGAGAGACAGAGAGCAAGAGACAGACAGAGAGAGAGACAGAGAGCAAGAGACAGACAAAGAGAGAGACAGAGAGCAAGAGACAGACAGAGAGACAGAGAGCAAGAGACAGACAGAGACAGAGACAGAGAGCAAGAGACAGACAGAGAGAGAGACAGAGAGCAAGAGACAGACAGAGAGAGAGACAGAGAGCAAGAGACAGACAGAAAGAGAGACAGAGACAGAGAGAACTGAACCCCGAAAAGAGTCCCCTGAAGCAGCTGGTTCTGAGACTCACGAACCCTTTAACAAATACTACGACCAACCAACCTCAGGCAGCACTGCATTCCAAACCAACACGAGGACAAATCAGCTATAAAACAAACCAACACGAGGACAAATCAGCTATAAAACAAAGCAAGAACAATTATCTGAAACATTGGAACGCTGAAATCAAAACTCAAAACAAACTAGAAGTCTATCGGGCCCTAAAAACAAACTATGATTTGGACGAATACCTCTTAACTGTCAGAGACAGGAAGCAGCGACAGATCCTCACCAAAGACAGGCTCAGTGACCACAGTCTCGCCATTGAAAAGGGGAGACACAAAAAGACGTGGTTGCCAAAAGAGCAACGAACACGTGGTCAGTGCATGACAGATGAGGTGGAGACAGAGGGGCACTTCCTCCTTAAATGTGACACATTTGAAAAACAGCGCCGGGCTTTTGTCCAGGAGCTGGAACATGTGATTCCAGAGTAGCAGGAAATGGACTACGCAGGTAAGCTGCGGGTGGTCCTGGGAGGGGGGCCAGCGGCGAGTGTTGCAGCAAGATTTATATTTTCCTGCCACAACCTGAGAGACAGTGGGGACGGCACCTATTGCTACTGTTGTTGTTTGATATAATAATCATTGTTGTTGTTGCTGTTATTATCATAATCATTGTTGTGTTGTGTTGTTGTTGTTTTACATGCTTTGGCAATATGTACATGTATGTCATGCCAAATAAAGCACATATTAAATTGAACTGAATTGAATTGACAAGACAGACAGAGAGCAATAGATAGAGACAGACAGACAGACAGACAGACAGACAGACAGACAGACAGACAGATAGACAGAGAGAGAGAGAGAGACTTCATTTTACCACAAACTCTTGGGCTACTCCGTTAACAGGCCAATTAGGTACACACACATACACACACACACACACACACACACACACACACACACACACACACGGATCATCCATGCAGCCACCGTGACAAGTACTGCATCTCTAATGATCTGTTGAATTGTAATCAGGAATATGTAATGCTTTCAATGGGATGCAAATCTAGCTATTAATGCCGTTAAACAACCCTCCAACAAGTCCCTCACGAGGCCTTGCAACACACAGATGGTAAAATAAACTGCACACACTACAGATCATTTTGTTAGTAACATCCATGGCTATATCCAACCTGTAGGTGCACTGTTGCAGACTTCAATGATACAAACACACACACACACACACACACACACACACACACACACACACACACACACACACACACACACACACACACACACACACACACACACACACACACACACACACACACACAGTTGACATTAATGCTGCAAACGAAATGTGAGCACTGACAGTACTGCCATCTCTGCTTACTCTATTCATTAGAACATACCATTCTCTTATTGTTTATTTGGCTGCTGGTGTGTGTGTGTGTGTGTGTGTGTGTGTGTGAGAGCGAGAGAGAGATAACACTGTATATAAAATTTGAATGATTTATCCTAAGCAGGTCTCCTCCCATGATGGGAGAGAGAGAGAGGGAGAGAGTGGGTGTGTGACAGGGAGAGAGAGAATAGAGGAGAAGTGGAAGAAATGGCGGCCTGGCTGCTCCAGTGTGAACACATGAGCTCATCTGTGTATTTATGGAACCTTTAATCCTGTAAACGATCAAATCATTTTAATCATTTCACCAGTTGATCCAAAGCAGCGCTCTTCCTGTCCCAAAAAAGCTGCGTGGAAGTCGGCTTCTTCTCATGCACGCGCACGCGCACGCGCACGCGCGCACACACACACACACACACACACACACACACACACACACACACACACACACACACACACACACACACACACACACACACACACACCAGGGCTCTACTACTGACTCCCACTGGGATCACTGCCATCAGGATGACCCCGGCATAAGGGGATCCTGAGAACTGTTCAGAGATGGTCATTGTGTGTGTGTGTGTTTGTGTGTGTGTGTGTAAGATGGAAAGAGGAAGATTACATAACTGTTTGACCCTAAATGGCAAACAACTATCAAACAAGTATCAAACTGTCTGCCCATTGATATGAATATATATTGGTTCAAGTTTCTAAATTGAATAAGATCACGATAATGGCATCAATACTTTAAAAAAAAAGATATAGCGTTTTTCCCCCCCGAAACCGTCAATGGTGTTGTTATAAGTGCTCAACTAATGAGGAGCGAAATATCAGTAGAGATACAGGAAAAAACTGCAACGTATTAAAACTTTTTTTTCCCTATATCTGTATATACATATATACATATATACACACACACACACCATCCAGCCACTCATTCATCCTCATTCTCTCACTACCTCTACTGGGGGCTGCTTTTTGAGGGAAACACACACACACACGTTTTTTTTAGGACAGGTACAGGAGGCCAGCCAGTTCATCTTCCCAGGCTCTTCCCTTCAACCGGGACTGGGAGAACAGGACTTCTCTATTTCATCACATTTGTCAAAACTCCACATGTTGTCATGTTTAGCAGAACAGCCCATTTACTGTCAGCGGCCCAGCGGTGCTGGCGGCGATGTCCCGAGACCATCAGCTTCCAAATATTTCCCTTTTATGAGTGCTGCTTTTTATGCAACGCTTCAGCATATTAACCTGTTGAAATATCAAAAATATTAAGTCCATAATACTATCAGTAGTGAAGACTCGTACACTTCATACTTACAAAACACACACACACACAACACAACGCACTTACAATTTTCAGCGGATGCTGATAGTGTTATCGTGCATCTCTCTGTTTTATCCCAATCTAAGATTTCCAAAATTGGTAAGACATGAGAGAACTTTCCTCCTTCATTATTTTGCAATATTTATGCATATCTAACTCTTGCAAAACATTGACATCTACCAGTGTAATCTGCCAAGTTTGTGTAGCATTGAGTGTGTCACATTGCGGACTATCATTTTGTGATAAAATCAAACAAGTGACGGTTTCGTTGTCAGACGTTTTTGTTGGCGCTGCTCCTGTATACAGAAGCTTTGTTAAGATCTGCTTTAACGGGTTTGTTGATGCCCTGATGTTACAGCCTTGAGACTCATAGGCAAACAAACCAGAGGGAAAGAGACAGAGACAGAGACAGAGAGAGAGAGGGACCGAGACAGACAGATGTAGAGAGAGAGAGAGATGGAGAGACAGTGAAGAGGGCACGCAATGGCTCATATAATGAGGACTGAAATGACTATTCCACCAAGTCCACCATAAGTCTTGGAAGCAGATCCAAGAGGCATTTCACTAGACAGAGACAGAGGGACAGACAGACGGAGAGAGAGAGAGAGAGAGAGAGAGAGAGAGAGAGAGAGAGATCACTTTACCACAAACTGTTGTGCAACTCTGTTAACAGGCCAGTTAGGTCTACACACACACACACACACACACACACACACACACACACATCCATCATCCATGCAGCCACAGTGACACACACAGCATCTCTGGTGATCTGTGTCCACTTTTACAAACGTGATTTTGCGAAGCAGATTGGGAATATAATTTATTCAAATTGGTCCCCTCCCCCAGTATTAACGGGCTGCATGGCACTGGCCAGAAATTTGCAACTGTGGCGCCATCTCCCAAAGCAGAAACTGTTCTTTCAGCACTTAAAAGATAAGACGCAAATTACGTGGACTTCCATGATAGGAATTAATACGTTTCCCGCTGCGTGGGCCGGACATGCTGCAGCACAAGCTTTAGCTTGTTAAGGACACTGTCTGAAAGACTTTCTGCTCCCTCCCCTCTACCACCCCTCCTTAAAATCAAACCCTCAAATCTGGATCTCCCACTTCTGTCAACGCCTCTCATCCTCTTCTTTCGCTCGGTGTCTCCCTGTAATTCCTTATCTCGATTAAGTCAAGTGCTACATCCCTCGAACTGACACGGGAGCAGGCAACAATAGGGCCGAAGCATTGAAAAAAACCCACCCTTTTATTTTAGATAGGCTTTCTCTCACCCCCCCTTTTTTCATCTATTTGTGTGCATGTGTGTCTGTGCTCTTGCACTTCTATCTTTGTCAGGACCAATTTGAGTTTTTAACCATCAGAGCGAGAACATTTTTGCAAAGTGAGAACATTTTGGCCAGCCCTCAATTCTTTAAGGGTCTGATTTGGAGTTAGGTTTTGGGTTTTGGGTTAAGGTTAGAATTAAGATTAGGTTTAGGATAGGGGAAGGGTTAAGGCTAGCATATGTCAATGAGGGGTCCTCAGAAAGGTACAAGTACAAGAATGTGTGTGTGTGTGTGTGTGTGTGTGTGCGTGCGTGTGTGTGCGTGTGTGTGTGTGTTTGTGCGTGCATGCGTGTGTGTGCGTGCGTGCGTGCTTGCAGATTTCAGAGTCTGGATAGTGATGGCTCCTTGTAGTGAATTTATCTGTCAAGTACCCTTTAAGACCCTCCATTGCACAGTGGCTATGTGTCTGTAATTAATATTTGTGTCGAAAAACAAGAAGCTCTAATTTCTCTCTCACTCTCTGCTCTCTCTCTCTCCCCTCTCTCTCCCTACTCTCTCTCTCTCGCTCTCTGTCTCCCCCCCTCCACCCTCCTCGCTCTCTGTCTCTCCCCCCTCTCTCTCTCAGACACATACTACACTTGCACTCTCCCTCTCATGTGGACAGTCTCTTTTCACTTCCCTCCCTCGCTCCCTCATTCACAGGCTGTGTATCTGGTGGTGACACACCAGATACCTGCTGAGGAGAACAAAACATTGAGAAACATCTGCTGGGAACAGTTCAGCTTTATACCCACACACACTCACACACACTCACACACACACACACACACACACACACACACACACACACACACACACACACACACACACACACACACACACACACACATACAAACACACACACACACACACACACACACCTCTGTCTCCCATTTATACAGCCCCATAAAAGGCAAAACTAATTTGGTTAGTGACTGGAAAGAACAGATGACTGAAAGAAGAACGATGGAGGAGGTGGAGGAAGAACTAGTGTGAAGGAGGCAGGGAGAGAGAAAGACAGACATAGAGCAATAGAGAGGGGGATTTATGGAGAGAGAGCGAGAGAGAGAGAGAGAGAGAGAGAGAGAGAGAGAGAGAGAGAGAGAGAGAGAGAGAGAGAGAGAGAGAGAGAGAGAGAGAGAGAGAGAGAGAGAGAGAGAGAGAAGGGCAGGAAAAGGGGAAAAACAAGGGACGGACAAAGTAAGAGAAACAGACGGACGGCAAACAGACAGAACAGAAAGCAGGTAGTGGGGGGAGGGCAATAATTGAGTTAACTGTGATAGGTCAACCAAACCGCTTATCCATCATTTGGGCCAATGAGATTACAGTATCGACGTTCTACCAGGCAGGGGACAAAGTTTCCATTTTCAACGACCTTTTATGTATTTGTGTGTGTGTGTGTGTGTGTGTGTGTGTGTGTGTGTGCAAGAGAGACAGTGTGTGTGTGCATGTTAGAAAACAGGATTAGCCATCAAGTTATTTTTGGGAGAACCCGCAGGCATGTAAAAGCTTCACATCCACGTCTATTTCCAAATTGTTTGCATACCAAAGTTTGGTTGAAAGACAATTTCGTGTGTGTGTGTGTGTGTGTATACAACCAGGTTAACCTACACCTGGAATACAGTGTACCAACGACTCAACCATGAAAACACAACACAGCAGAAATGCCACCAAGATAGAGAACCGTGAAGAGGACCCTGATCTTGAATGTATGCTTTCTGCATGGAGTTTGGCTGTTCTCCCTGTGCTTGTGTGGGTTTCCTCTCACAGCTGAGTCCTTATACTATGTCAGGCAAATTGGACACCCCAAACCGACCATATCTGTGAATGAGTGTCTGTGTCTTGATATGAACATCTTCCTGCCTTGCATCCAATGCATTCTGTAAGATGCTCTGGACTCCAGCACCCCCACCCAAACCCAATTCTGCAATCCTGAATTCAATTAAGTTGGTGCAGAGAATGAAAGGATGGCTGAGGTTGATTTCCTTATTCCTTAACACTGTAATCTACATATTTGGCAGCAGTCAGAGAAAAGTCAACAAAAATGAAATGCTCATAAATAACTTGGGTGCAGCTATGATGGGATAATCAAACACCTGATCTCAAAAAATGTCAGCAAAAAAAAAGTATGTTATATTCAGTCTACATTTAAAACAGTCATAAATAGTATTAATCTGTAGTTCAGACCTGACCACTAAGCTCCTCGCTGCTATGTAAGCATGGAGAATTCCTGTTTCCTGTTAAGACAGCCACAAGGAGAAATCATCTGTGCTATAATACTGTAACACATAGCAAACATCCAATAATGATTTATTCAAACACAGTAACCACAGTAAAACTGACTCCAAGAATCTGGAGTCGTTCATGTTGCTACTGCGCATCTTAATAGGATGCAAATGACACAAGTTTGGTTAAAGGAGTGGACGAGCACAAACCGTGAGGCAAATTAGGGAAACAAAACCATAAATAAATCCAGACACACGTGTACCAACAACCGCAGACAGCATGCATGAACACAACAGCACACACACACACAAACATGCACACACACACACGCACGAACACACGCATGTACGCACGCGCACACACACACACACACACACGTTTGTTTCTCTATACTTGTGGGGACACCTCATTAGGTAGACAAGGCAAATTTATTTGTATAGCACATTTCAGCAACAAGGCAATTCAAACTGCTTTACATAAAGCACAAAGGGCATGAAGACAAAATGCAAACGTAAGGCAAAAAAAGACATTTGAATACAAATAAAAAGATAAAAGGTACAGTGCAGTGTAAGATGATAATCAAAAGCTTCAAATTTGATTTAATGAAAGGCGGTGGCAAACAGTAAAGTCTTCAGCCTTGATTTTAAAGAACCGAGAGTTGCAGCAGACCTGCAGTTTTCTGCGAGTTTGTACGAGATATGTGGTGCATTAAACCTGAAAGCTGCCTCTCCATGTTTGGTTTTGACTTTGAGGACAGAAAGCAGACCTGTCCCAGACGATCTGAGCAGCCTAGAATAGTTCATAGCGTAGCAGAAAATTAGAAATGTATTTTGGCCCTAAACCATTCAGTGCTTTATAAACCAAAGGCAGCATTTTTAAATCAATTCTGTGATGGACAGGAAGCCAGTGCAAAGACCTCAGAACTGCAGTGATGTGATCCACTTTTATGCTCTTAGCAAGGACACAAGCACCGGCATTCTGAGTCAGCTGCAGCTGTTTGATCGATTTTTTTTTTTAGCTCTGTAAAGATGCCATTACAGTAGTCGAGTCGACTGAAGATAAATGCATGGACAGGCTTTTTCAAAATCCTGCTGAGACATAAATCCTTTAATTCTCGATATACTCTTCAGGTGATAGTACGTTGACTTTGTAATTATCTTAATGTCGTTATTGAAATTCAGGCCTGACTCTATGACTACACCAAGATTTCTGGCTTGGTCTGTGGTTTTTATCATTAACAATTGTAGCTGAACACTGACTTTTAACCGTTCTTCCTTGACTCCAAAGACAATTACTTCAGTTTCATCTTTGTTTAACTGAGGAAAATTCTGAGACATCCAGTCGTTGATTTGTTAAATGCACTCACTCAGCATTTGTATAGGATTATAGTCCCCTAGTGATATGGTTATGTAAATCTGTGTGTCATCTGCATAATTATGGTAACATATTTTGTTGTTTTCCATAATTTGAACTAGTGGGAGTATATAGATGTTAAATAGAAGAGGTCCCAGAATGGAGCCTTGGGGAACTGCTTTTTTTTGTCCACTCATATTTGTAATTACCTATAAACACAAAGTAGTCCCTGTCCTATAAGTAGGATTTAAACCAGTTTAATGCTGTGCCAGAATGTTCCACCCAGTTTCCCAGTCAGTATATGCAGCACTGAGATCCAACTATACAAGAACTGATATTCTATTTGTGCTTAAGTGGATACACTATTATATCGATTCTTTGGACAACGATACAATATTTGTCGATATCACAAAGTCTGCCACAATACGAATTCAATTTGATTCAATTCAGGGGTCTGGATTCGATATGAGATGAGATCATATGCCCATTTAACACAATCACTTACATTTATATCAACTCACAAAAAGCAATTAAAATATGATTTGACAATTTTATTACTGAGCTCTTCCAGACAATTAAATAAAAAGCAATATATTCTTTTTAATAAAAAGAATATAAATAGATCTGTTTTTCACTATAAAGTGCCAAATTTGTCATGTTTAAGTGCAAATGTTTTTTAATCAATCAACTTAAAGAGCCCTTGATGAACTTCCATTTATGAACATATTCAATGCATAGCTATGCTTCATCACCTTGGATTTAAAAGGTTCTATGTGTGTGCTCAGTGGTTTAGAGATATTGAGCTTTAAAATGTTCACATCCTAGGCCTATCATAAAGATGATGATGTGGATCGGTGTTTTCACTTTGGATCGATAATATTGGCTCGTTGATAATTGAATTGATACATCGATCCAGATCGATTGACCGTTACACCCCTACTACCCACCTGCCCCGTCCCCTCATTCCCAGTGGACAATTTCGTGGAACTAAAACTAGCAGCCACTTCTCTTCTACACCTTCAGCCAGCTGCCAGCTGAGTTTCACCGGTGACTGAAAACTAGAGGCCAAAACATGAGAAAACTAGGGCTGAAAGAAAATGGTCAGAACCAATGAAACTTCTTTTAAACTCAGTCAAGTTGGACTAAACCTGCCGCTCTATTTTCTAACGGGTCCCTTCCTCTTCTGTTCCTAGCTGTTCCTTTCATCTTTCTTTTCTTTCTCTAATCCCCCTACAATCTCCCTCTATCTGTCTCTTTCTCTCTCTCTCTCTCTCTCTACCTCCTTCCTTTTTCTTTGCCTCCATCTTTCTTCTCTCTCTCTGTCTTTCTCTCTTTCTCTCTGTGGGTGTCATCTACAAGTTACCATAGAGACCAAGATGGGCTCCAGAGTTACCATGGAAACTGTGGGCTGCAGCAGCACCAGCACCAGCAGATTATCACGCGCACACACACACACACACACACACACAGATGACACTGATCAGTATTGCACCAAGAATATCCATAGCACAAAGCCTTAATTACTTCTCTGCTCCTCTTAGCACACTTGCCAGTGTGTTTGTGTGTGTGTTTGTGTGTGTGTGTGTGTGTTTCTGTGATTCGCTGAAAATCTACTTGTGCGTACTGTTTGTGCATTTATGGTTGTGTATGTGTGAGAGCTTGTGTGTGTTTATATGTGTGTGCACATGTGCATACTTAAACTCTGATTCATGACATACACTCACTGGCCACTTTATTAGGTACACCTTGCTAGTACCGGGTTGGACCCCCTTTTGCCTTCAGAACTGCCTTAATCCTTCGTGGCATAGATTCAACAAGGTACTGGAAACATTCCGCCGAGACTTTGGTCCATATTGACATGATAGCATCACGCAGTTGCTGCAGATGCTGCACATCCATGATGCAAATCTCCCGGTCCACCACATCCCAAAGGTGCTCTATTGGATTGAGATCCGGTGACTGTGGAGGCCATTTGAGTACAGTGAACTCATTGTCATGTTCAAGAAACCAGTCTGAGATGATTCGAGCTTCATGACATGGCGCGTCATCCTGCTGGAAGTAGCCATCAGAAGATGGGAACACTGTGGTCATAAAGGGATGGACATGGTCAGCAACAATACTCAGGTAGGCTGTGGCGTTGATACGATGCTCAATTGGTACTAAGGGGCCCAAAGTGTGCCAAGAAAATATCCCCCACACCATTACACCACCACCACCAGCCTGAACCGTTGATACAAGGCAGGATGGATCCATGCTTTCATGTTGTTGACGCCAAATTCTGACCCTACCATCCGAATGTCACAGCAGAAATCGAGACTCATCAGACCAGGCAACGTTTTTCCAATCTTCTATTGTCCAGTTTTGGTGAGCCTGTGCGAATTGTAGCCTCAGTTTCCTGTTCTTAGCTGACAGGAGTGGCACCCGGTGGGGTCTTCTGCTGCTGTAGCCCATCTGCCTCAAGGTTCGACGTGTTGTGCATTCAGAGATGCTCTTCTGCATACCTCGGTTGTAATGAGTGGTTATTTGAGTTACTGTTGCTTTTCTATCAGCTCGAACCAGTCTGGCCATTCTCCTCTGACCTCTGGCATCAACAAGGCATTTTCGCTCACAGAACTGCCGCTCACTGGATATTTTCTCTTTTTCGGACCATTCTCTGTAAACCCTAGAGATGGTTGTGCGTAAATCCCAGTAGATCAGCAGTTTCTGAAATACTCAGACCAGCCCGTCTGGCACCAACAACCATGCCACGTTCAAAGTCACTTAAATCACCTTTCTTCCCCCTTCTGATGCTCGGTTTGAACTGCAGCAGATCGTCTTGACCATGTCTACATGCCTAAAGGCATTGAGCTGCTGCCATGTGATTGGCTGACTAGAAATTTGCGTTAACGAGCAGTTGGACAGGTGTGCCTAATAAAGTGGCCGGTGAGTGTATACCTCCTCTATCCCTGGCTTTCTTTGGGCCCCCACTGGCATTGTAGGACCCATCAATAAGAGTGTGTTCTTCTACAATGAATGACTAGAGAATGTATTGTGGGTACTACCTGCTACTTATCTACACAATATATGCAGTTTGGTGGAAACTTTCAGCTAAAGCACATGGTAGTCCATGTTAGTTCCATGTGGTTTTCAAACTCAAAATTACCCGAGACAGACTGCTAAACTGGACCAAAAATGATGGGCTCTTGCTGATTTCCCATATAAATGCACTTCATTCATGAAAGTCAGATGCTCATCATCTTTTTTTTTTTCAAAACTGTGAACAAATCAGAAAATGTTTTATTTGCTCCACCAAACATGTTTTACTTGTTTGATTGTAAAGTAGAAGCTCTCTCAACTAATGTGAAGTCGGCCTGTCAGAAACTTGTCCAAATCTTGAATGCTGACTTACTGAGAGCTCTGATGCAGCGGTACAGAAAGTTGTAATCTTGTACCTTCAAGCTCAAAACAATCTCGAAAAGTCAAGCCATTTTATCCTCCAGTCCTTTCTGTGCTTATTTTAGCATCAATTAAAAGTGTTCTTCATTTCTGAAACTTGGGACCAAACCTTGCAGCTAAGATTTTTAACTGGTGCTGGACAGTTTGGATTAAATCACTCACATCACTGCAGTTTTGGTTACCAGATAGAGAGGCAATATAATTTTATGGTTTTCCGTGTTATTTATACAGCATGATTGATTCTGGCCCCAAGCTTTACTTCAGTATACCTGTAACTCTCTACACGAGCTTTTGATCCTCAGGTAAGACCTAACTAGTTGTTTCCAAATTGACTTTTAAAAGTAAAAGTAACCAGCAGGACCCCCCCCCCCTTATCTGTACAATTTTACTTAAGGTAAATCACATTGCATTGCATTTTAATGTATGGAATGTGCTCTATAGTATATATTGATTGATAGTATATATTGATTAATTAATTGGCCAATTGATCGATCAGTCAATTGATCGATTGAACGAACGAATGCACGACTGATTGATTGATTGACTGAAATGACCTGCCGGAGGAGCTAAGGCTAAGGCAGAATCAACATCAACTGTTAAATAACTTACTATCTATTAAATCAACTGCTGAACCATTTAACCAACATTTATTTTATTCAGTGTCTTTCACTGTTTCATGAATCTGTTTGTGTCAAAATCTTTAGCACAGCACTTAGCTATTTCTTTAGGAAGCGCGATATATCTGTTGTGTTTATAGTGTCATTATGCATTATGTTGAAAGTGGATTGTCACGTTTGTCAAATATTCTCAAGGAAGTTGTGGATTTTCTCGAAACAAATCAAGGGATAAACTTGTGCAAAGACAACACGAGACAAAAAAAATATCCCTACTATTGACTCCGATGATCAGTACGTATGTTGCCCTTTTTATAAGTCAAAGCAAGAGCACCAACTTCCACACACAACTCAGTGGTTGAGATAGGAGCGTGCTAACGCCTAACGGCTATGCAGCATTCCCAGTATTCCCACCGAGGAAACATGGGAGAGTAAATCAAATCAAATCAAATCAATTTTATTTGTATAGCCCAATATCACAAATTACAAATTTGCCTCAGTGGGCTTAACAGCAACAGGGGAAAAGAGAAACGAGAGCAGAAGTGCGAGAGAGGAAGAGAGGACCAGGCAGAGGGGGGGACACTTTGCTCTCTTAGGAAGCAATCATAAAGTAAAACAGAATATGAGCCAGCAGCAAACAGTTTAAACCTTAGTATCTCTGGTTTACACAAAGCTGCAAGAAAACATGAACCCTGACAAGGGTTTTCTCAGTTTCTTTCAATCTTTCTTTCCCTCCTTCCTTCTGTCTATCCTCCCTTCCATCCTTTACCCCCTTCTTTTTTCCTTTTCCCCCCTCAGATATACAGTATAGACTAGGTAGACACTGCATACTGTACTAACACATGCTGCATGGACAAAAGGGCCTTGCTTGCGTATGCTGTGCGATACAGTGCAGAGACTTTACACATGCACTCTTCCTTCAGCCGCTTTGTGCAATTTGCAAACCGTATCCTGGAAGTCTGACGGGGTCACGTTGTTCTAATCACCATAACACGTAACCGGCGTGTTATTAACATGCTGGCGACATGCTTTTAACATGTATGAGCACGCAGCCTCATTAACAGCCCTAAACTCCAATCTGCGAGCCGTCAGACGGAGATTACACATGATGAAGGATTAAAGAAGTCTATGTGTGTGTGTGTGTGTGTGTGTGTGTGTGTGTGTGTATATGTGTGTGGTCATCAGCTAAACCCTCACTCCTATAACTGAAAATAAGACAAATCACCTTGGACAGTAGCTAGGGATTCCTGCAACTGCAAACATGCACGTGAACACATACATGCACAGGCACACACACACACACACACACAAACACACACACACACATAAAAAGATGTACACTGCACAAGCTCAAACAAAACCACACACGTTGCTTGCCTTCTTCCTCCCAGGACGACCACCCTTTCAGTTAATTTATCGCTCTCCCTCCCCTCTCATTTCCCCCCGCTCTCGGACTATCACAGTTTACAGAAAGACAAAAATGACAGAAAAAAAAAAAACCAAAACCCCAGTTTCCAGGCAACAGTTGCTATAACTAGGAGAGGGACAGGAAGAGAGAGAAGCACAAATGAAAGCAGGACAGGATGAGGAAAGAGCGAATGAGAGTGTGAGTATAACAGAGAAGAAGAGAAAGACGATGGTGTGGGAGAAAGAACGACAGTGTGTGAGTGTGAGATAGCCCAGGAGTGGTTTAGAGAGACAGAGAGAGAGACAGAGAGAGGGTGAGAGAGAGAGGGAGAGAGAGAAAGAGAGAGAGAGAGAGGTTGCTAATTGTGTGGTGACAGAGCTTATAGCTCCCTGCTGAGATTCACAATGAAAATCAACAACTCACACAGAAAACTGTCAAACACTAACTACCTCCTTACACACACACACACACACACACACACACACACACTACACATTGAGACCTGTCAAGTCCTATCTCAATTTTACCGTTTCGCCTCGTTTCCCTCTGTCTTTTGAACAGAAAAAAAGTGTTTTCTCTCCCTGAAGCTGTGTCTCACAAACCTACAGTATTGCCCGCTAATTCTCTGTCTTACTGTCTCTCTGTCTAACTGTCTCTCTGTCTGTCTCTCTAACTGCAAAAAAAACCTAGAAGAACAAGAAGCTAATTAGTGAAATAATGGCATTTTTAAACATCTAACCATTTCATTTCCCAAGCTTGTACCGTCTTTCCTCTTTTTAGCAACAGCTAGCAAACAATTAAAGAAAAATATTTCAAATCCTTCCATCCATCCATCCAAATATCCATCCATCTATCTATCTATCTATCTACCCAGAAGAGGGAATAAGGAGTATGGGGGGGAGGGGGGTAGAGAGAGCGGTAGAGAGAGAGAGAGAGAGAGAGAATAATTGGTCTAAAAATAAAGAACATGGGAACATAAATCATCCAAAATAGACAGCCTGTCTGCATGTGTGTGTGTGTGTGTGTGTGTGTGTGTGTGTGTGTGTGTGTGGGAAAGGTAACAGGTACTCTTGAGAGAGAAGAGGGGAGGAAAGTAGGAGAAACAGAAGGTAAGAGAGAGAAAATGAAAAAAGCAAAAAGGGTAGAATATCTCTTCTCGTTGGTCCCATCCCTCCTTTTTTCCTTGTTCTTGCTCATCTCAAACAAAGCCCCCCCTTCTCTGTACTTCTTCTCATACCTCTCCTTTCTTACCTCTTCAGCTATATTGAACTGTATATCATCTCTCCTTGTTACTATCTTCTCCTCTCTCTTTTCCTACTCCTCTCCTTCCCTTTCTTCCCTCTGCATTTTTTGTCTTTCATCTCATTTCTCTTTTCTGTCTTCCTGCCCGTCTCTCACATTTTGAATATATTATTCTCTCAAGTTTAAAAAATATGGCTCTTGCAACTTCATGTCAGTTTCTTTTGGTTTTCTTTCTTTCTTTTTTTTTTTGACCACAAGATGGTGATGAAGCTCAGATGCCTTCATGGGATTTGCGTTTGCTTTCCCATAAAGTGCAATGCCTTTCCCGAACAAACTTTTAAGGGGCGGGATCCGGGTCAAAGTAACGGGGAGTGCAGTAGAGAGGTGAAGAAGAGAGTGCAGGCAGGGTGGAGTGGGTGGAGGAGAGTGTCAGGAGTGATTTGAGACAGAAGGGTACCAGCAAGAGTTAAAGGGAAGGTTTATAAGATGGTTGTGAGACCAGCTATGTTATATGGTTTGGAGACAGTGGCACTGATGAAAAGACAGGAGGTGGAGGTGGAGGTGGCAGAGTTGAAGATGTTAAGATTTTCATTGGGAGTGATGAAGAAGAACAGGATTAGGAACGATTATATTAGAGGGACAGCTCAGGTTGGATGGTTTGGAGACAAAGCAAGAGAGGCAAGATTGAGATGGCTTGGACATGAGTGGAGGAGAGATGTTGGGTATATTGGGAGGAGGATGCTGAATATGGAGCTGCCAGGGAAGAGGAGAAGAGGACGGCTAAAGAGGAGGTTTATGGATGTGGTGAGGGAGGAAATGCGGGTGGCTGGTGTGGCAGAGGAAGATGCAGAGGACAGGAAGAGATGGAAACAAATAATCCGCTGTGGCGCCCCCTAATGGGAGCAGCCAACAGAAGAAAAAGATTTGTACAGTTTTTTTTTCAAAATACTCAAAGACTATTTAAAATAAACATATACGCAACACACAAAAAGCATAAAACACACAACATTAATCACACATTAAAAGCAATTATGAAGAGGTTATTTTTATTAATGATTTGAATATGGACAGATCGGTGCAGTCTCTGATGTGTTTGGGGACAGAGTTCTGGCAGCTATAGAGAAGGCTCTGTTGCCCTAGGTCCGGTGCTTGGTCCTGTGTGGTGGAGACACGAGGTTAATGTCGGAGGAGTGAACGCTGAGATGGTAGTGGAGCAGGTCAGTGAAGGGGCCTGGTCATGAAGGTGCTTTGTGAGTGAGGAGAAGGACTTTGAATTGGATCCGTTATGGGATAGGGAGTCAGTGGAGATTCTGGAGGACAGGGTTGATGTGGTCAAGGGAGCTGGAGTGGGTGAGTAGGCGGGCAGCAGAGTTCTGGATGTACTGGAGTTTGTTTAGGACTTTGGATGATGAGCCATTGAGAATGCTGTTGCCGTAGTCAATTTCAGCAGCAGAGAAGGAGAGTGATGGGCAGAGACGAGCTATGTTTTTTAGGTGGAAAAAGGCAATTCTGGTGATTTGATTGAAGTGGTGTTCAAAGGAGAGGTTGCTGTCAAAAATGATTCCAAGGTTGTGGCTGTGTGGGGAGGGGGACTGAGTGGAGTTATCGATCATAAGGCAGAGGTTGTTAGTGGTTTTGGTAAGGGATTTGGGGCCAATGATGATCATGTCATATTTATCATAAGTTAGTTTGAGGAAGTTGGTTTGAATCCATGATTTAATTTCAGTTAGGTCAGACTGGAGTAAGTTGTTGTGGTGATGGATTTAGTGGCGATGTAGAGCTGAATGTCATCAGCTTAACAGAGGAAATGGAAACCATGACGATGTATGATGTTACCAAGGAGGTCGTCAGGTTGCTGTAGATGGTGTCAATTCTAGTTTGGAAAAATTAAAGAGTTGCACTTGTTAACTGTGAAGGAATTGGAGAAATTGTCACTGGGTTTGAGAAGTTTGTTTATTGTGGAAAAGACAGCCTTGGGGTTGGTGGAGCCAGAGTTTATGAGGTGTGAGTAGTAGGTGGACCAGGCTGTGATGAGAGCATCTTTGTATTGTTGAAGGTAGTCTATGTAGGCCTGGAGATGCACTGTTAAACCAGTTTTCTTGTAAAGTCTTTCGAGCTGGCGCTTACGGGATTTCATTTGATGGAGTTCAGGAGTATACCAGGGAGCTGAGTGTGTGAATGAGACAATTTTGGTTTTAATGGGGGCCAGCTGATCAAGACGGGGAGAGTGAGTCGTCTTTCTGCGGCAATTGAGAAAATTTGGTCTGCCACAGGAACTGTTGAGCCAGTTCTATGCTGCAGTCATTGAATCTGTCCTGTGCCCAGCCACCACAGTCTGGTTCGGAGCAGCAACAAAACAGGGTAGGAACAGACTGCACTGAACAGTAAGAACAGCAGAAAAAAATCATTGGCTCTCCCTGCCCACCCTGCAGAACTTGTACACCTCTAGAGCCCAGAAACAGGCGGGCAGAATTAGCACAGACCTCCCCCCCTGTTTGAACTCCTACCCTCTGGCAAGCGCTACAGAGCAATGTGCACCAAAACCACCAGAGTTTTTTTTCCCACAGGCCATCTCGCTCATGAAATGCTTAACAGCATGGTGCAAGGATGCACACTTACTATGTAAATATGACACCTTGTAAATAGCCCCCTCTGGTCGAAATGTCTCACTTACACTCTCACTACGATGTGCGCTACCGCTTTTTAAACCAGATGTGCAATACAAATGTTTGTGCAATAAAAATGTACAACTGTAAATACACATACAATTGCTGTATACTGGTTGCCAATTATTGCTGTCATAGTTGTGGGTGTAACATAGGTATATAATATAGTATGTAGTTGTGTGGTGGATGGTAGGTGAAAAAATAGCGTATACTTTTGGTATATAGGATAATATAGTGTGAGTATATCGTATTGTATATGGGCATGATGGGTTGTGGGTTGTGGTCTTGGTATAGCGTATGGGCTATATAGTATATAAGCACCATGGTATAATATATGGATACAGGTTGTTGATTTTTCAACCATAACAAAACTCTGTATAGTAGTGACATGCCTGTTATGCATAAATGCTTGCCTCCAGTGTCCTGTTTGTTGTTCATCTATTTCTTCTGTTTTTCCTTTTTTTATTTTGTTTTGATTTGTTTTGTTTTTTTGTGTGAGCGATGTACGCAAGTGCTAGAAGCTGCTGGGAAATGCAGTCAAATTCCTCCTGTGCATAGGCACACTTGGCCAATAAAGTTGATTCTGATTCTGAATATAGTAACTGACAAGATTGGAAGGATTATCAGACAGCAGAGGAGGGGAGGCAGACATTTTACCAGCAAGAGAGGCAGAAAGAGCTGAGGGGGGAGATAGATTTGAGATTTCTGAAGGATATTATGTCGTGACACACGCCCAATAATCCAGGTAAGGGAATCCCCAAAAGTTGAATCAGTTCATCTGGACACAATGTTTATTGAGAGAAATGTTTCATCACTCATCTAAGTGACTTCGTCAGTCTCAGCTGACTACAGGTACCCCCCAACTTTATAAACAGCAGAGTTGCATAATGACCAAAACCAACGATTGGTTTCATATGCAAATTACAACTGTGCTGTTCATAGGGTGGGGGGATACCTGCAGTCAACTGAGACTGTTGAAATCACTTGGATGAGTGATGAAACATTTCTCCCACTAAACGTTGTATCCAAATGAACTGATTCAACTTTCTGAAGGATATTATGTGTTTGACTTTCGGGATGGAGATAGGGATGTTAATGTCCATGGTGATTGCCAGGTGGTAAGAGATACTGAGGCTGAGGCTGGAGAGTTGATGTATTGTGAGACCAGTGAAGCAGATCAAATCCAGGATGTGACCAGGCTGTGAGTAGGGAAGTTGATATGCTGTGTGAAGTTGAAGCATTGTAACAGATCCAGGATTTCTATGGCAGATTTACAGTCAGTGTCATCAATGTGGATATTAAAATCACCCAGGAGGAGAATGGAAGGTGAGTTGGCATACAGCTGGGTCGGAAAATCAGAGAAGTCAGAGAGAAAGTGGGGGTGGGGGGGTAGATAATGACAGTGACCAAGGGAGTGGGACCAGAGAGGTTGAAGGCAAGCTGTTTGAAAGAATGAGCAGCAGCAATGGAAATGGGGGTTGTTTTAATGCCCTTCTTGTAAACAGCAGCAACACCACCTGCCCACCCCTCAAGATGAGGTTAATCAATTTATGTGAATCCTGTGGGTGTGGTCTGGTTTAGTGAGAAATAGTCAAGGGGCTTATGCAAGGTTTCAGTGAGGCAGAGGAAATCAAGGTTACTGTCAGTTATAAATCTATTCAGAATGAGGTTTTTGTTGAGTGAACGTGTTGAGCAAAACCAGTTTCAGATGATGTTGCAGATAGGTTGTCAGGACTGAGGAAAGGGACAGAGATTGGACTGATTCATGTGTCATTTGTTGTGGTGACAGTGAGGGTAATGATGTCTGTTGGTAATACGGTCAGGAATAGGGAGAGGTAGAACAGCAGTGTAATCATACCACAAGGGAGAACCGGTGTGAGTTAAGGATGCAACGGTCATTGTTGTGGGCAAAGGGGAAGAAGAGGGTTCAGGAGAGCACTTGTGTGATGTAAATAGTCAATCACGACTGGAAGCGACCGGGACAGCTCAGAAGAGCAGAGTAATTGGCAGGATACAACTGGGGAGAAAAATGGTGGGGGGTCAATCACGTATGGAGGACAGAACAGCGTGCTGTAAATTAACAGCAAGCATGCGACTACCTTGAATGCTCAGGTGAAGACCGTCCCTTCTATAAAGAGAGGACTGCTCTCAGAACAAGTCAAAGTTATGAATAAAACCATTGTTGTGTGCTATACTGGAGCCAGGTATGAAGGCTGAGAATCCTGCTAAAACACCCCACACTGCAACCCAGTGTGGGAATTGTGCCAGAAATAAAAGCGGTTTTTCCACGACTGTTGAGCAGATTAAAAAGATGGATAAAATTGCCTTTTGTCAGCTCAGACTGCTGACGGGCAGTGTCATTGGAGCCGATGTGGACTATTACTTTCATAATTGTGAGAAATGAATCAAGGAGTCCTGGGAGATTCTCCAGGATATCAGGGACAGTAGCTCCAGGAAAGCAGTGCGTGACCACATTTATGAAATGGATGTTTCA
Organism: Lampris incognitus; assembly: GCF_029633865.1. Taxonomy (NCBI): domain Eukaryota; kingdom Metazoa; phylum Chordata; class Actinopteri; order Lampriformes; family Lampridae; genus Lampris; species Lampris incognitus. The sequence continues at coordinate 13,149,520 of NC_079213.1, forward strand.
GACTATGGAGTCACCGATCATCAAAGTAGTGGTGGTGAAGAGAGGAGTGGGTGACTGACTGACAGCACTGTCAGGGATAGTCTTGGAGGGGTTGATGTTGTTGGCCTGAGGAAGCAGCATTGGGACTGGGAATGACCAACCTGCCTGAATGCTGGGGAGAATGGTGCAGGAGGACATGTGCAGGAGTACCCGCAGTGGCAGCAGGAGCAGGAGGTGGGTTGGCCACTGCAGCAGCCATTGTAGCAGGAGTAGTCCCAGCTGGAGCAGGGATCAGTTACATGTGGGAAGAAGCAACATCGGCCATGGGAACAGCAAAGGCTCTGGGGGGGATCAACAGAGTGATCCATGGCATCAGCTGATAGCATGGTAAACTGACGTGAAAGGTTTATGGGCAGAGGCAGGGCAGTTCAGGGACTATCCTTCTTGCCACACTTGACTACCACCTCCAACCAGGTAGCCTGTGAATTGGGGGTGGAGCAGGAGGAGGGCCGGCAGCGAGATGATGGGTCCCAGATGATGGTATCAGAGATGGCTGAATTCATAGTTCTGAGATCGTTTGGGACTGTATGGCTGCAGTGTCAATAAAATCGGATAAAAGACAGCCCTTTTTTTGGAGTTCATCTGAGAGCCTTCGGATATCATCCTTGAGGTTAGTGATGTCATTTATTGCTTTTAGGCAGTCATCACAAGGCATAGTGGTATTAAACCAGTAGCTCAATATTCAAAGAAAAAGTGGAAACAGTTAGCTCCGTTAGTTCCGTCGACTGAGGGCTGAGTCCACATGGTTCTCACCAAGAGTGCGGGGAGTCAGCGGAACAATCTATGATCAGGTAAGAGTCCATAAAACAGGCAAGCCATGAAACAAATTAAAATAAACCAAAAGGTCTCTAAGAGTTGTTAAAAGTTGTTAAAAGTTAAAAAGTAAGCAGAGCCACAAACTGCAGCAGGCAACCGGAACCGGAAGTCAAAGGTCAGTTATTTGTCAGTCATCTGCCTTGCTGTGTTGCCTTTGTCGATGCCATTTTGTGTAAGCCAAGCAGGTGCGATCTTACTCTTGCTTCTTGCTTGATCTTTCTTCTAAGGTGAGATGAGATATCAGACCAATAGCAGAGCAGCATTGCTGCAAGGCTGAAAAGCCCCACCCCAATCCGGCCCTTAACGATACAGCCCAACTATTTCAATTCCGTCCTGTTAAATTTTATTGTGGAATATCAACGTTAGGAGTGTCATTTTTTTCTGCCTCAAAAGTATAATTTTATTTGTTATAACTGTATTGGCATCACAGCCAATTCTTGCGAGGTTGAGGAGGCATCACCCTCAATTCACAAAACTCTTTATGATAGCTAGCTAGCTTGCTAACTTGCATGAAGTTGCTAGGCAACTATTTGAGAAGCGTTGCACTGACAGACTGACGATCACAATTCAATTGATGTCCAATAAAATTGAGGTATTAAATGATGCAATTTATTACAGGGAGCAGATCGGCTTCCGGAAATGGTTTAATTATGCTGACACTCAAGAGGGCAATTTTGACCAGGGCCTTTAGTCCTATTTCCATATTAGTATATAAAAACATAAACATATAAATGAACTTCGGTTCTTCAAATTAAAACAGCAGTTCTAATATTTAGGGCACCTTTCCAACTGCCGGTGTCAAAATATAGAAGATTGGAAAACATGATTTTCAATGGACTGGATCATTAGAGATTTGTTCAGGTATGGCACTGCAAATGCACACGCAAATCCCATGAATGAATCGGCACTTCATCACCATCCGGTGGTTAAACAAAGAAAGCTCTGAAATGCCGTTGAACGGGTAATGTTTTCAAATACTGAGAGAATATTAAAATCCAAATATCAAGATGTGATTGTGAGTGTTCAGACGAAGTGAGTAAGCGGAGTGTGAGAGCTCTGTAACGTTGACTGTAAATCGGTTACTTTTCACTTTGCGATGTTCACAGTGTGTAAAGCAGTGCCCTCAGTTGTTGCTTCTCCTAATAATTTTCTTGTGCTTCAATAAGCTCACAAAATTCTCTCCATACAATACTTCCTCCCTACATGGTGACTGCTTGCATTCTCGCTCTCTATTTGTGTGCATTTCTTGCATTTTAGTGTGTATGTGTGTGGACTCCTGGCTGCTGCCTCGCTGCACAAGGGGACAGATGAGCTAAAACACACATGAACACGCACACATGAACGCACACAACAGGATACAAGAAAGAAAGAGAAAGTGAGAGAGACATGCAAACACTGGTACAAATTCACAATATTCTGACCCATACGCAGTCACCTGTTTGCAAATATAACCACACACACGCATACGTGAACTGAAACAAGCAGAGGTAATAAGTACATAATGCATATGCAAATCAGACCAACATACACACACACAAAAAATGTATATACATATGCAAGACTGACACAAACATAAACATTGTACTGCACGAAAACTAGTAGACCTGTTTGTTGATTTATCAGGAGAAGACATGTTACTACACTGTCTAACTCACTGCATGACTCATAGTACTGTGTGTGTGTGTGTGTGTGTGTGTGTGTGTGTGTGTGTGTGTGTGTGTGTGTGTGTGTGTGTTGGTGACTTATCACGACTACTCCTGGCTGCTGTCTCACTACATGAGGAGACAGATGCTCTACTACACACACACACACACACACACAACAGGAGAATACAGGAAAGAAAGAGACACAGAGAGAGACAGAGAGAGAGAGAGAGAGGGAGCAAGAGATGCAAACACAGGTACAAATACACAATACCCTGATTCATATGCAGTCACTTGTATGCACATATCCCCACATATTCATACATGAACAGAAACAAGCACAGGTAATATGTACAGAATGCATATGCAAAACCACACCAACATACACAGAAAAAATGTACATACCCACGTATGCAGACTGAGCTGATGCAAGTATGAAGATCATTGTAATGCATCAAGAGTAGTACACCTGTTTGTCGACTTATCAGGATAAGACATATTACTACACCCTCTAAGTCATTGCATGACTCCTCGTACAATGTGTGTGTGTGTGTGTGTGTGTGTGTGTGTGTGTGTGTGTGTGTGTGCTGACTTATCACGACTACTCCTGGCTGCTACCTCGCTGCACGAGGAGACAGATGTTCTACCACACACACACACACACACACACACACACACAAAACAGGAGAATATAGGAAAGAAAGCGAGAGAGGAAGGGGGTGCAAACGCAGGTACAAATACACAATATTCTGACTCATATGCAGTCACCCTTATACACATTGACCTCACAAACACACATACATGAACAGACACAAGCACATGTAATATGTACATAATGCATATGCAAAACCAGACACATACATACAAAAAAATGTACATACCCACGTATGCAGACTGAGCTGACACAAACATAAACATCACTGTAATGCATGAAGAATAGTACACCTGTCTGTCGATTTGTCCACATAAAGATGTTACTACACCCTCTAACTCACTGCATGACTCATAGTACAGGGTGTGTGTGTCTGTCTGTGTGTGTGAGAGAGAGAGAGAGACAGAGAGAGAAAGTCAATAAGTGTGGCTCTAATTTTAATTGTGTTGTAAGAGATAAAAACAACGTAGAAAGAGACATATGAGAGAGAAAGAGGAGAAGAAAGAGGTCCGGGATAAAAGAGAGAGAAAGGAAGAAATTATGAATATGACAATGTGGAGGTTAAGTATGTAGGACACAGCAGTGTTAGAGAATGGCGGAGGGCAGAAGCGTGTGTGTGTGTGTGTGTGTGTATAAGTGTGTGTTTTTTGTGCGTGTTTGTTTTCAAATGTTTGTGTATATGTATGTGTTTATATGTTCATGAGTGTGTGTGTGTGTCCATCTCATTATCATTCCTCCCTCACCCCTCTGTCCCTTTCTCTCATCCCCGTCCATCTCTGTGAACCCGACGTCAGGAGAAGGACTGGTTTCCCTCTCAACACATCCTTTTCGCTCTCCTTTCTCGCTCGTTTTCCATCATCCCTTCACTTCCGGTTTCAGGGCCTCTCCTGTTTAGTTCTCGGGGACGCTTCTTTAGATTCTCCGGGACGATTTTGACACGATTTTTTTTCGTCGCCGACAAATTTCCAGCGTCGGGCTCGATTATGAACGTCGGGAATGACGAACGGGCGACTTTACGCCATGTAGTATGACATACTCGATGAACAGCGATGTGGCGTCTGGGACGGCCCACGACACCCCGACAAAAAGTCTTGGCGTGTCAGCGTTTTCCTGCCTAGTCTGACAACTCCTACCACGTGTTCCTTGACGTTGACCAATAGGATGACAGAATTCTCTCTGGCGCGCACATGGCAAAGAGAAAGAGGAAGGCTGCTCTCGCTGCTGTCAGGTGGACCGACGAAACCGAGGAGAGGTTCGCTGAGCAGAGTGAACAATACCGCTGCCTTTTTGATGTTTCCTCAAGGATGGCCCATGACAGAGTCAAAAAAGAGGCTAAATGTTGGCGAGAAATAGGGGAGCCACTTCAGCAACCCGGTGAGTAGCTGGTTAAACTATGCTAGGTTATCATTCCCTAGTAGCATTAGCCGCAACAGCGTCCACAAACATTCCCCCCCCCCCCAGGAATACAAGACCACCAGCATCACACATAGCGTTTCTGTAGCCATGATTGACAATGTCTTGACCCTCCTCCCCGATGACCTATGAACTCACGCAAGATCGTGAAAGGCAGCGCTGGGGTCATACTAATATTGCAAGTCTCCCGGCCAAGACACCGCAAGAATGTATGGCACTATGGTTGTCTAATCTGACACGGTGACCGTCGTGAAAGACAAAAATATCATGTAGTCTGATCCCGGCTTTACTTCTTCTGTATTTGCCAAATTTTTTCTTTTTTTGGATCCCCCCCCCTTTTTTTTCTCCTCAATTGTACTTGGCCAATTACCCCACTCTTCCGAACCGTCCCGATCGCTGCTCCACCCCCTCTGCCAAGCTGGGGAGGGCTGCAGACTACCACACGCCTCTTCCGATACATGTGGAGTTGCCATTTGCTTCTTTTCACCTGACAGTGAGGAGTTTCACCAGGGGGAAATAGTGCATGGGAGGATCACACTATTCCCCCCAGTTCCCTCTTCCCCCTGAACAGGCGCCCTGACCGACCAGAGGTGGTGCTAGTGCAGCGACCAGCACGCATACCCACATCTGACTTACCACCCACAGACACAGCCAATTGTGTCTAGAAGGACGCCCGACCAAGCCGGAGGTAACACAGGGATTCAAACCGGCCCTGCATTCTTTTTCTGTATTTGCCAAAATATCATCACCAAAACAGCTATGTTATCACACGTTATCACCATCATCACCATACTCATCACCATCGTACCCCATTCAAGCAGAAACAAAGAATGAGAGAATAAATTCAAGAAAAACACAGAAGGGCAGCGCTACCAGCAGGTGGGCAGCGGTGGTTCTACCCGGGCGACATCATCAGGAGAGAACCGATCAGGAAAAGAGTGTAATCACCCTCCTCCTCCTTGGGAGAAAACTGAATGTGTCGTGAGTGTCCAAACAGTGACCTTTAACACAGTGGCTACCAATAAAATGCCAGCAATTCCAATTAAAAGCACTCCCAGCATTCCCTGTCTTCAGTACCCCCCCTTCCAACAAGACAAGTGGAATGCGCTATTTAGAAAATGTTATAGAGAGAGCAACTGCAAAAGACAGACAAACAGAAAGACAGACAGATAGATAGAGAGACAGAGACAGAGAGACAGAGGTTTATGGAAGGGATGAGTGTAAGTAAACACTCAAGCCTCCATTTCAGTTTACACATCCATCTCAAGCTGTTATTGAATGATTAAGTTTGAGGTGAGGTGTCTAGCTTAAGGACACCTCAGCAGGCCATCCTGTGGTTTTCCAGTTACAAGCAGTTCCCTCTTACAGCCAGGCCATCTCCACACCCCTAATCTTCCTTAATCAAAACCAGCCGTGGCAAAAACAGATTCACCTTCACTACAAGCGCCGTCTCCTTTGTCCACGTGACACAAACAACATAAAGTCGAGAGGATTTATAATCATTCAAAATGATCAGTAGCTGTTTGTCTGACTCACCTTGAAGAGATTCAGCCAAATCATCACATCATATCGGCCCTTATTTATACAGGCTTGCATACAGATGTACACATGAGCACACACACACAGTCACACACACAAACAAAACACACACATATGCACATTCCTAAACACACACGCACACACGTATATGTGCACACACATGCACGCACGCACACTGTGACAATGTGGGGTACTTGAAGTGCCTCTCTTGGCTCACTTCACCACCTGGGACAAATCACCGTGCTCATGTACGATGAGTGCGAGTGTGTGTGTGTGTGTGTGTGTGTGTGTGTGTGCACAAGTGTGTGTTAGTGTGTGTGTGAAAAGAGAAAGATGCAAATGCAAATGTATATGTATGTGCATGCATTTATATGAATGTGTGTGCTCTTGCCTGCATGTATGCACGTGAATCCAACTTGCAGTTATCATAAAGTCTGCCACGCCAGGAAGCAGGAGAGGCCAGCAGCTATTGAAGCGTGGGTAGAGTAGTACTTTCCAGACAAGTTGACCACAAATGTTAAATCAGAACAAACAGGGCAAAAGCTACAAAAACAGACACTCCAACAGAGGTTGCCTGTTTCCTGTTCGAACAAAAATGATGACATTGAAACTACACAGTGACACCTATGAAGTTAAGATTTGCCATTTTGTTTTGTATTTTACAGTCAATATTCCAACACCGACTCTATTTTTTTGTTTTGTTTTTTTGGAGATCTATATCTCATACATTATTTGTGTAAGTGCAGTCCTTCACATAACACTGGCTCATCAAAGAATCACTAGCATTGCTTATTGATTTCTAACAGAATTGCTGCCATTTGCCACCATTGAGCATGCATAAAGACATTTGCCACCATATTTTCTCCTTTTTTAATCTTCTTTATTCACCTTCTGTGGAGAAAACCTTTTTTCCCCTGAGGAATACTCGAGTGAAAACAACAACAGCCACACAACTCTTTCTCCTTCTTTACATCCTGCCCTCCAACTCCATTGACCCCTCTCCCTATGCAGCTCGCCTGCTGTCTTCTCCACCTTGTCATCCTCTCTCTCTCTCTCTCTCTCTCTCTCTCTCTCTCTCTCTCTCTCTCTCTCTCTCTCTCTCTCTCTCTCTCTCTCTCTCTCTCTCTCTCTCTGTTGAATGTGGTGTACTCTGCCTATGAGAATCAAACACCTCTCTTTCTCCCCATAGAGAATTGTTTGTATTGTTTTGTGTGTGTGTGTGTGTGAGAGAAAGAGAGAGAGAGAGAGAGAGAGAGAGAGAGAGAGAGAGAGAGAGAGAGAGAGAGAGAGAGAGAGAGAGAGAGAGAGAGAGCGTGTGTGTGTTGTGATGTGTATTGCTGCATCTTTCCTGCCTGGTTAGCATCCAGTGAAGCAAGGCCAGGACAGAACAGAATACGACAGAGTAAATAGAAGAGAGAGAGAGAGACTCACCTGATCTGATGAATGACCTATTGATATATGACCAAAATCAATGTGTCCCTACCAGAGATGGTATAAACAAGGCCATTAATGATATCACTATGATATTTCATAAGGCAGCTATTAAAACAAAGATGGAAGCCTAAAGGCAAAATGTTGACGAAAGGTCTGATCAAGAACTCAAGACCATCAGAAAAGACCTGAGAAAAATAGAAAACGTTACCAAAAAACAAACAAAAACAAACCATCACCAACCAAAAGTGTTGCCAGATGTACAATAATTATCATATTTGTACGATAATTTTGCCCTCTGTATGATGTACGATCAATAACAATAATAATGACCAAATTATTGTACATTATGGGACTTTTTGTCATTATTGATCATACATCGTACAGAGGGCAAAATTATCGTACAAATACGATGATTATCATACATCTGGCAACACTGCCAACAACATCACCAACATCATGAAAAACATCACCAACCAAACAACGCAACCTTACGCATTAAGTACAATGAAATTGTAAGCAAATATAAATGTACAATTAGGGACAAAAAAAACAAAAACAGAATTATACCCACATGAAACCTGAAGATATAGAAAGCGCCATTAATCAAAATCAATTCTGGGATATGTGGAACAACTTCAACACAAAGCAACCACAAGCGTTACCTATCTAAAATGGTGACATCTGGAGAGCACATTTTGAAAATCTGTACAAAGACGTACCAATAAATCTAATGAACTCAATCAATGTATTAAAAAGGAAAACTCCAAAAATTAGAGGAAACCATTAAAGACAACCAAAACCTCCTTGATTTCCCAATTGCTTGGGAAGAATTGACCACACAGACAAAATCTCTCCAGCCAAGGAAAACTGGTGGTCCAAACAGCATAAAAAAATAAATGGTCAAATGCAGCATGAAGTTGTTCAACAATGTTCTACAGTCAGGATGTTTTCCTCACCTGTTGCAAAGGGCTCATTTCCCCCATTCATGAGTGGGGACAAATCAGACCCCAGTAACTACTGTGGCATCTGTGTGTCAGCAGTTGTCTAGGTAAATTATTCTGTAGTACCTTAAATAACAGGATACTAGATTTTCTTGACAGAAACTCCATCCTGGGTAAAAATCAATTTGGCTTCCTCCCCAAAACATCGCACCAGCAACCATGTATATACCCTTCACACTTTTAATCAACAAACATGTACGTCAAACAAAAAAAGGTAAGACATTCACTTGTGTTATTGATTTCAGGAAAGCTTTCAACTCTATTTGGCATGAAAGTCTCTGTTACAGACTTCTACATTGTGGTTGTAGTGAGGGCAAAATGTATGATCTGATTAAATCAATGCATTTGGAAAATAGGTGTGTTGTTAAAAGAGGAGACAAACAAACTGAATTCTTCACCCAGAGTGGATGTGTTTGTCAGGGTTGCAATTTAAGTCCAACTTTATTTTATATATATATAACTTGACAGCTGATGGTTACTTATAGCATGAAACAGGCTTTTACTGTCTCACAGAGAATTTACTTGACTAACTGGATTATATATACTATGAACTTGCTGTTCAGTTGGATCAGTGTGCTGCTCCTGGCCTCTCCCTCCTACATAGACAGGTGAACTGTCTGTTCTATGCTGATGACCTCGTTCTATCGTCTCCTACTGAACAAGGACTACAGCAACATAGTACTGTCAGAACTGGACCCTGGCAGTAAACTTGAAGAAAACTAATGTCATGCTTTTTCAAAAATGCCCCAAATGTCAAAAGAGAGAAAAAATACCAGTTTACCATAAATAATCATGCCAGTGAACATAATGTAGCGAATTCGGGGGACAACGCAACCACAGGAACTGCCGCGGCCGGGAAGCGAACCCGTATCGCCCGCACCGCAGGAGGCATCGCTAACCGCTAGACTAAAGGGTCAGATCCGCCGTTCAGCAGCCAACGTGTCTACTTATCCGTGCACGTTACAATAATATGAGTTATGCCTACCTTGATATAACCATAACAGCATAAGGGAGCTTCAACATGGCAGTGAATGCGCTAAAAGAAAAAGCTCGACGAGCTCCAAATACAATTACAAGACATGTTTATAATTTTTAAATTCCAGTTAAAATCTGGCTTAAAATATTTTACAATGTCATCTGGTAGTGAAGTATGGGGTCCACTCACTCATCATAGCTATACCCATTGGGAGAAACACCCAACAGAATCTCTACATGCAGAATTCTGCAGATACATTTTACACGTACACAAAAAAAACACCAACAAATGCTCGCGGAGCAGAACTATGTAGACACCCACTGATAATTAACATTCAAAAGAGAACAATCAAAATTTTTAATCACCTTAAATCCAGCCCTCTGAACCCAGTCCCCTTTGTCAGCTGGTGCTGAGAGTTACTGCTCCCTCTCAGACATACACTGACCAGCCTCACACCAACACTGCTTTCCAAACACCACCTAGGGTAAACCAACTTATAACACAGTGTAAAGAAACCTGTTTGGAACGCTGGAAAGAAGAAACTAAAAGTAGATTAGAATGTTATCTGGCCCTAAAAAGAGATTAGGAATTGGCAGAATATCTCTCTACTGTCACAGATAGAAAGCAGAGACAGACCCTCACCAAGTACAGGCTCAGTGACCACCAACTGGCAATCAAAAAAGCACGACGCAAAAAAACAAAAAACAAAAACAAACTCATGGCAACAAATTGAAAACAGAGTATGTGGTCATTTGGTAGACCGGAGTTCATCCACAGGTCAGTTCAATAAATTAGAGTTAAAAAGTATTAATTTTTGGAATAAATAGTGCAGTTTTAAAATCGTTAGAAACAAATACAGAGAAGTTGCAGAAATTCAGGGTGTTGCTCTCATTAGGGGAGAGGCAATACGAGAAAGAAGGGAAAATGTTCCCGTATAAAATAAATAAATAAACTGATGGAAAAACAGTAAACTAGCCTGTCATAGATTGGTTATATCTGCATCCTGTTCTCGGTGATTGATTACTTAATGTCTGTACAAGTCCGGAAGAGGGAGCTCGTGCCACGACTGCTTCGTGCTCCATAAACACGCCAAGGGGGTGGACGCCATTAGCTGTATCTTCATTGATTCTTTCTTTTTTTCTGGTACGGAAAACTCGTTAAAGTTGGCAACATGTGTCAAACAAGTTAGTAAATGCTTTGGGTTCAGTTTAGCATGTCAGCAATGGTTGTTAGTAATCGTTGTGCTGAAAGGGGCCGGGTTACGTTGGCGAAAATAAGCGAAGGAAAATATAGCTACGGCTAGTTAGCAATGGCGGCGCCTTCAGCGGAAATATTGCGTGAGCGACAGGTTTTGAGTGAAAGTTCATATGGCGAATTCCTACATGAACAGGGAACGTCACCGAGATACGGATACAGTTTGGATTGCCTAATATTAGTGCTTACTAGGACAAATGTAATTTGGAGTAACGCATAACGGTTATCTTAGTGTGGCTGTGCGGACTGTAACTAGAAATGGACATGCATGCTAGCTAGCTAGCTGGGTTGTGAACGTATATGGAACGGTGTTATGGAAATGTTTATGGAAATTTACCACTGTAACCTGCGGGTTGCTACCAAAACAGTTGCTCTGAAGAGGTATTTATTTTATGTATGTTGGGACTAAGTTGTTACAAAAAAATGTTATTTAAGACTCAATGTTCACAAATGCACATTTTGTGTCTAAAGGATCTTGAGGGAAGCTTTATGGACTGGAATGGTTTATGTTAGACAGCAACTGAAATGTAATGTAATGGCAATAGACAGACACTGTGAAAATGATTATTGCTGTATTGTTAATGTTTTCTTTGTCAACCAAAGTTTGTTTCTCCATAAAGATGCCAGAGAGTGAACACCTTGTGCCGTATCTTTATTGAGTCTCTTCCTTTTCAGGGTATAACAGTCGCTGTTGGACGGGCAAGGTTGAGACAGAGATGCACTTCCTCCTACAATGTGAGACATTCAGTGAAATAAGGGACATTTACTTTAACCTGTTGAACTCTGTAATTTCAAATTTTAAAGAGCTTAATGATGATGAAAATACTCCCAGAAGGAAAAAGGGGATATCTTGCTGCCCACCATGTATCAGCGTGCCACAACCTGAGGGACAGTGAGTGACCTTAGACACACACACAAACACACACACATAATGATAATGATAGTACTTTTTGATCAGACAAGTTGACCACAAATGTTAAATCAGGGCAAAAGCTACAAAAACAGACACTAACAGAGGTTGTGTGTTTCCTGCTAGAACAAAAATAATGACATTGAAACTCTACATTGACACTTATGAAGTTAAGATTTGCCATTTTATTTTGTATTTTACAGTCACTATTCTAACATTGACTCTTATTTGTTTTTTGGAGCTCTATACCATATACATTATTCATGTGTGTGCAATCCTTCACATAACACTGGCTCATCAAAGAGTCACAAGAATCATTCATTGATTTATGATCGAATAGAATTGCTCATTGATTTATAACAGAATTGCTGCCATTTGCCACCTATTTTCTCCTTTTTAATCTTTTTCTTTATTCACCTTCTGTGGGGAGATGGTGAACACAAAACAAAACAGATGGCCACATAACTTTCTCTTTTACATCCTGCTCTTGTAATTATATAATTAATATATATTTTGATTTTGAGATACTTTGATTGGTTATATCATTGGTTATATCATCATCATTATATAACCATATTTGGTTATATAATTGGATATCAATCTTAATATTGTGTTAATGTTCATATTACTATTGTGTACTGTCCAAAAATTTGGACAAATTGTACTGTGATGCTTTAGCGACATTGTTGTTGAAACTTTTATCCCAGTAAAGCCCTTTGAATTGAACTGACGAGAGAGAGAGTTTGGAAGAGAGAAAGGGAATAGTGAGGTAGAGTGACAGCGATGAGAGAGAGAGAAAAACAATGAGAGAAGACTTACTATTTTGGGAATCAATAGCTTTAAGAGCAGTGCCACTGATATCCTCATTATGTTAAAAGGCATCTTCCCACAGCAAACGGCACACACAGTCACATAGTGTGGTCAAAAACGGATTTCTGTGGTGACTTCTAAGATGGTGGATTTCACTGTGACGACGATCCCCAAACACAAGTCATGGGAAGGTCAAAAGTGTCCCCTGGATCATCCTCGATGCGTCAACAGTCGCCGTTTGCCCATAACATTGACAGACAAATCTCAAGTTAGCTACATTAGTATTGTGACAGGTTTCGTGACTCATAATTTTACATGAAACTAAAACCACATTTTTTTTTAATTTATTTTATTATTTTATGGGGAAATTCTTCCTCTGCATTTAACCCATCTTAGCTGTGTAGCTAGGAGCAGTGGGCAGCCACCGTGCCACGCCCGGGGACCAACTCCAGTCGTCTTGCCATGCCTCGGTCAGGGGCACAGACAGGAGTATTAACCCTAACGTGCATGTTTGTTTGTTTTTTTTTGGATGGATGGTGGGGGAAACCGGAGCACCCGGAGAAAACCCATGCAGACATGGGGAGAACATGCAAACTCCACACAGAAAGGACCTGGGATGACCCCCCAAGGTTGGACAACCCCGGGGTTCAAACCTAGGACCTTCTTGCTGTGAGGCGACGGCGCTAACCACTGCATCACCGTGCCACCCACAATTGGATATGTTGCAGGCCCATTACTTAGGGGTTACACCGTATTTGTCCAAATATTAGCAGTCTCCCATCCCCCAAGGTTCCTTGTATGTCCTTTCAAGTCATTTTGAGGCCCAATAGTAATTATTATCTTGGTAATATATACGAGATGGCATTGTTGACCTTGATTCAAGGTTTAACGGTGATGTGGAAAGATGACGCATGTAAAGGATGTGAACTAGTTTACCCGTGTTGTGTCTTATTACTTTTACAGTTGCATTACATAGTGTTTGAAACGATTTCCAATGTAATTTCTAAAGTAGTGTGCATAGAAAAGAATGAAAAATCAACCTAACAAAGCAGTAAAGGTTGTTCCAACCAACCATCCTTGGTCTTTTGATCAGAATAATGAGCACGGTTGGAACTTGTTTGTTCACCAGACAGATTGTTTGGCTGTAACTTCCCATTAGGTATTATAAAACCTGCACTGCTCTGATGAAATAACTCCCATATACTCCGATTTGGTCCCACTCTAGCCGTTGGACAGCACAACAATACGGGTTATCTCAACCGCTGACCTTTCCCATCTTTGATGATGAAATGTGATTGGAGAGGAGTGGTAGTATTGTCGGACGCTTTGTCCCTCTGAACAGGTTTGCTAGTTGTCGAAATACCCGTCCCTGGTGTGTTGCGGCGGTGGCCAGCATGCCATGAAAACACATACTTAACTTCCAAGATGATACAGAGCAGAGAGAAGGAAAGCCACGAAGAGGAAAAAGAAGAGGAGGGGGAAAAAAAGGCACTCATCTTTCAATTCTGTTGCACGGTTGTATCTGAAATAATTAAAGCATTCAAGTGACCAGGGCAGAGAAGAGAGCACCTGACAGAGGGCAACAGAGTAAGGACAAGAAGGGGAGAAAAAAAAGAGAGAAAGAGGGGAGGAGAAGGGGTGGTGCATTCTAATAGGGTTGTTAATCAGGACAGATGAGAATGAAATGGATTTCTCTTTTTTCCCTTCCTTCATGGTGGAAACCAAAACGGACATGTCCTCACCTCACATCCTCGTCCAAGTGCTGCGCTTTCTCTCTTTTTATTTCTGTTGTCAATTGTTTGCCCCCCCCACACACACACACACACCCGTCTCTGTAGCTACACCTCCTCTGTCCATCTCTATTTTTCTGACTAAGCTGGCTAGCATTCCTCTCTCCTACTCTACTTCTTTTGCGGACAGTCCCCATGTCCCTCTATTCATCTCTCAGTTTTTCCATTTCTGACACTACCCTTTACTCTCTACGTCTCCCACTTTACCCTCAACCCCCCGCCTTCTAATGTAGATGTGGTATTCTGATAAATGACTTGACATGAAAATAAAGACATCATGCACAAACACACGTATATGGAAGTGCACACACACACCCACACCCACAGATAGCGTGTAGGTGAAGAGGAGTGTGCAGCATGGGAGAAAGGGGGATGAAGCCAAAGGAAAAAAAATGAGAAAACAGAGTGGGGTGCTGAGTCAACCTTCGTGTCTCACTTTGGACTCAGTCAGCCAATTTGTCTCTGCACCTGCCTCAAACCACATCCTGAATCAGCCTTTTTCATTTGTTTTACAACTATTATCTGCCCTTCACTCCTTAAAGCTAAATTTTGGCGCTAAGAATCTGCATATCCAGTACGTGGTTGTGGTCTATCTAGTCTTTTAAATCTATGGCCACTTTGGTGCAATTCACTTTGACAAGGAAATTGTCATTCTCCCACCAAGAGAGCTGTTCTACATTGCTTACATGTACCAGTATGAATTGGTACACATAGCCAATGTTGGTTCTCAACAGTGGAGATTAGAACACGAATATCCTGGCCAATCTGCCTTCTGGTTCCTTCTGCCATCCACTGACATCAAGGGATGGTGGAAGTAAGCCAGTTTGCTATAGCGGGCTACGCTGATACAGACAACATTGGCAAGTATTGTTAGAGAGATGCCGCCACTCAGATTAATACATGGAAATGAGGTTGGAAATCTGCAATTCCTTAATCCCTCAAATCCCTTTAATTTCATTGTATTGATCCTCATTTAAACATTTCATCCTTTTCTTTCACTGATTCCTCCCTGCTTCTCTACCTTTAGTCATTTTCCATTTTCACCTTCACCTTTTTCCATCCCCACCCTTTCGTCTTCTCCATTTGTCCTTGAATTTATCTACCCCCTCCCCTTCCTTGCTCTCTTCTACTAGCCATACGTGTCCTCCAATCGGTGATGGACTGGCCATTTGGGCAAATGCCAGAAGGGCCGCGGACGACCATTGGCCATTTGCGCCGCTCAGAATGAATTGTTAATGGGGGGGGAAATAAAAATAAAACTATATATATATAGTCATTGACTAGTCCATCAAATCCCAGAATCCTTCTTTTCCTCATTCTTCGAAGGAGATCTACATGAAAGGTACTGTTATAAGAGTAGTGTAGCTCCTTTATGGAATAGGGCAGTGCATCACGTGGTTGCATAGCGTGTGAGAGAGCGAGTGGCAGAAAAAATGAGTGCGAGCAGAGGAAAAGGTTAGCAGTGAATTGTCAATATGGCAGTAAATGTACAGCAGGGGTCGGCTATCTATGACACGCATGCCCACAGTGGCACGCGAGGCAATTAACACGGGCACATGGAGCAATTCAATAAAAATATTTTTTAGTATACTTTTTTGCTGAAAACATTTTTTAATAAAATTTAGCCTAATGGTGAACCAAACGAACAATTTGATTAAAATAATACAGAAATAATTAGTCTCAAAACACACCATTGTTTTTGACAGCAAGACAGCGCACACAGTTGACGTGGTCTATCATCCCCCTCCTCCCCCTCCCTCTGATCTGCCGACGAATGCAGCATTACAGCTGTAGTGAAAACATAGCGTAGCTAGCTAGCTTTCTTTTTTTGTTTTATGTCAAAACAACTGATGATGGCAGAATCAATATTGTCTAAGATTTGCCTTTTTCGGCCGTCTTGGACAAACGAATTAGGATTTATTTCGCGAAAGCACCAAGCTGTGTGCACTCTCTGCTGCGAAAATGCTGCGTGTGGAACTTAAAGTGTAAAACGTCATTTTGAAACAAGGTCTGAGAAAAAGTTAAGAGATAAGGCTGATAAAGCTGAATCAACCAAGAGGGCAGTGGCCCAGTACGAGAAGCAAAGCAGCGTGTTTACAACCCGTTGTACCGCCAAAAAACAAGCAACAGAGGGCAGCTTTAAAGTTGTACAGTACATTGCTTAACACGGAAGCCATTTTCTGATGGAGAGCATATAAAAGAGGCTTTCCTCAGCAGTTCAGAGTTCATATTTGATGACATGACCATCAACCGGTTCAGAGAAATGCCCCTTTTTGCGAGAACTGCAGAGGCGCATTACAGACATGGCTGAAAACGTAAGGCGCCAGTAAACTCTTGCATTGATGCGTCGGTATTCAGCATAGCTCTTGACAACAGTGTGGATGTAAACGGCGTGCTACGTCTAGCAGTGGTTACCAGATATTGCAACAAACAAGGGTTGCACTAAACGGGTAAGATTAAATTAATTTTCTTTTGTGCCCCAGTAATTTTCATACATTTGCACCAATTAAAAAGTGAGTGCGCGCGCGTGCATGTGTAGAGCGCAGATCTTTTGGCATGTGGAGTCTAGACGGGGAGACAAGCAGCAGCAGTAAATAAATCAATAGATAAATGCTCATTATGAAAATGAACTGGCACTCGAGTCTTTTTTTTTTTTACTTTGTGAAGTGGCACAACCCCTGATGTACTAGGCTACAGCAGGGTTTTCCCTACCATTATAAGGGTTAGGCACAGCACCAGAGCCGTTTTGGTCACCACCGAAGCTGAATGAATACATGATTAAATAACTTTTCCTAGATCTAATGGTTGTAGTTGGTCCCCAGTGGACTTCCGTAGCAAGTTTTGTCTTAAAGCTTTTTGAGTGTTGTTTATTTATTACCTGCTCTCGCTTTTCCAACTTTTTTTTTTACACAGATATGTAATAGTAATGATCCAAAATGATGGGACATTTTTTTATTGAAACATGTAACATTTTCTTGGGGGAGGACCCCCCCGTAACCCCCTGCCAAAATATTTTCACCTAAGGCTTCCACAAACCCAGGGAAAATGCTGTCAATTTTAAAGTATTCTGACGTGCGTGAATATGGGCCAGCGTGGCACGCTCGTGGACATACGGCGTGCTCAATGGCACCGCTACTGAAAAAGTTGGAGGCCCACGCTATTTCCCTCTGATAACCCCGCAGATGTACGGGCGCCCCGCCACCAGTAGGATTCGCTAGTCGCAGTAGCATTGCCCCTTCTTGCTCCCACTCAGAAGCGACGCCAACTGCACTTGTTTGAGCCAGGGGAAGCAGCAGATTGTGAAATGTGAACCTCGGTGTTGGGAATATTAGTATTAAGTATTTTTTTGGATTTGTAATTTTTATTTTCAAAAAGATATAAACATGCACATCATACTAGACAAACGGCATGCTAGAAAATGGTGACAACGGTTATGTGATGTGGGACATATAACAATAATAAAGATATGATTATAAAAATAGACAAGATAACAGTATTACGTATTAGTATCAGTCCTCGGTATTAGTCGGCCTTCTCTTTTTCCCTTGCTTCATCTCTAGCACCCTCAAAACCACCACCACCACCACCTGCCACATAGGATCGCCTTCTCTTCCTGTACTCCGCTGTGACTGGTCCGGATGACATCATTCCAGAACTTCTGTGGAACTAATCAGAGTGTAAGAAAGTTTTTAATAATCGGTTTCCAGGGTGACCGAGGGCGACACTTTGTTCTGTTCTGAGCAGTGTGTGTGTGTGTGTGTGCCTGCCTACTGTTTTGCTGTTTTCTCTTGCTTTTGATCAAAACATAATAAAAACCACACACACACACACACACACACACACACACACACACACACACACACACACACACACACACACACACACACACACACACACACACACACACACAGATAAGCCCATGTTACAGACAGACGTGGACATCATTAACAAGCCCAGCGCCCACACATACACAAACTTACATCCACACGCGGAAACATAGCGCACACATATAATTTTTCTCGGCACACACAAAGCACAACGTTTCCCAATAGTTTATTTAGTGTAATAACTGATATCTCAGTATGTGTATGTGTGTGTCTGTGTGTGTGTGTGTGTTTGACACTACAATAATGTAGAAACCTCAAGTGAGTGAAAAAAGGTAATGATAAGGAAATGCAGGAAGGGAGGGAAAGGCATAGAGCAAGAAGACAGGTAGAGACGGAGTGTGATCAGAGATGTAAAGAAAGGATGGCGGGATAGTAGCAATAAAGGAACATACCGCTCGTTCTCAGTAGCGCGGCCATTTGTTTAGCGTACACTGGGGACAGACTACGGAGTCTCGCAGCACTGAGGTGTTTAGGAGCCTTATCAATTTGAATGGCTAACAACAGTCGGCTACAGCTCACACAACCCCCCCCCCCCCACACACACACACACACACAGCCTACCCACATTCACACACAGGCCAGTAAACACGATTGCCAACATGTAAATAAATGTGAAATTATTTGCACCATTTTCTAATCCACAGATTTACACAGAAAAATATCTTTTAAAAAAATGATTCATTTGGCATTTATTCATTGAGCCATTTGACATTTGAGAGTCATTCTCTACACATTTGCGAACTTTGTCGCTGGCTCCTTTTTTTAAAAACAATTTACGATAGGCTAGATACTATTTGCAGATTGTCCTTGGTAGGTTATATAGATTTATGTCCCAAAATACCAGAGAGAAAGGCAGAAGAGTCAGTGGGTTATCACATTGCACTTAATAGCTTTGGCAAAGTGTCCAGTGTGTTCAAAGTTATGATAAATGTATCCACATAAGCCTTATATTATGCAGGCTGCCCACTCTGACAAAATCCCAGTCTACATTGTAGACCGTCTCAGATCACACTGTAGACACTACAATTACCACACCATTAAAAGAACAGCCTCTCTCTCATCTTCTTTTCTGACAAGTGCACATATGGCTATTGCAGTGAATATGACCAAATAAGAACGTGTGTACTGCATGCAGGCAACTAGAGTACTTCATAGAGTTTACACTAAGCTACTGTAGTACTACTGCCCTGGTTGCAGCAACAGTCCTCTGTTTAGTCTGAATTTCTATGCACTCACAAGCTAACAGAAAAATCACACCGGCTCCTTCGTATCTGTGCTGTTGCATGCGTGATTTGGGCGAAGACAGAGCTACGCAACGATATACACTTTCACGTAACAGAGGGCATGAAAACAAGGATTTCTACCCCATCAACACTTCACGATTCTCGGAAACGAAATGCACTAAAAAAATCTCAGAAAAGAAATGCAAGTCCAGAAAATCTCACCATGTGTAAGGCGCTCCGAGTGTACAGCTGTAGACATGAGTTTGCCTGTCAGTTTGCCTTACGGAGGGTGGAAATCCACGATAGAAGATGGCTCTTTTTCTTACATAGCATATACGGCATTGATAGTAGTGAGCAAACTGTTTGTTGGTTTCTTAATGTCTTCCAGCTGGACTTTGGGGAAAAATATAAGATATTTCATGGTTCGAGAACCATAAACATGTTTAGTGGGACTCTAATATTTGTAAAGTATTGTGCCTTAGTAAGCCAGCAGCATCCCATTTCATTTTGTTTTAACTTCCTTACACTAATAACAGTCAAGTCAAGTCAGTGTTATTTGTAGTATAGCCCAGTGACAACTAGTTTGGACTGGGCACATGTTTGAGTGAATTTGTGCCTTCTCTGTTATTTGTACATTTGGTTCATGTCCTCGGTGTTGGCCTCCACAGCAAACCATGTTGAAAGAATGTCACCGACGAAACTTGGAAAAAAAAACCGAAAAAAAACAAAAACAAACAAAAAACCTCCCACAAATAATAATAATTTAAAAAAAAAAACGACAACAATTTAGAAAAAAAAACACAATTTGAGCTCAGTCCAAACATTGCTTTTAGCAGTCGGGTCCATTTCGGTTTTACGTAATACTTTTGACTCTTAAGTGGTAGTAATACAGTAGAGAGGGTTGACGCTGACTAAGGCCTTTGCTGGAAAAAAAACAAAAACCCTCAACCAGTCTTTACTTTTACTGATTCAGCTCATATTACAGCAAGGTATTGTTGCTGTAATACAACTGGTGTTTGTGTGTGTGTGTGTGTGTGTGTGTGTGTGTGTGTGTGTGTGTGTGTGTGTGTGTGTGTGTGTGTTTGTGTGTGTACACATGCACGCATGTTTTTTGTGGCCACATCTGTGTATATGCCCTGATTTAGTCTCCCTCCACATATGTGCGTAGGAACATGTTACATGCTACTATATGTTATTATGGAGATGTGTATGTGGGTTTATCAGTGTGCAAATATACATATCAGTTTGTGTATATGGATCAAGTTTGAACCCCTACCAAACTTTTTTTTTATCCCCCCCCCCTTTCTCCCCAATTGTGTCTGACCAATTACCCCACTCTTCCGAGCTGTCCCGGTCGCTGCTCCGCCTCCTCTGCCGATCCGGGGAGGGCTGCAGACTACCACATGCCTCCTCCGATACATGTGGAGTCGCCAGCCGCTTCTTTTCACCTGATGGTGAGGAGTTTCACCAGGGGGATGTAGCATGTGGGAGGATCACGCTATTCCCCCCCAGTGCCCCCTCCCCCCTGAACAGGCACCCCGGCCGACGAGAGGAGGTGCTAGTTCAGCGACCAGGACACATACTCGCATCCGGCTTCCCACCTGCAGACACGGCCAACTGTATCTGTAGAGACGCCCAACCAAGCCGGAGGTAACACGGGGATTCAGATCGGCGATCCCTGTGTTGTTAGGCAATGGAATAGACTGCTACTCCACCCGGAAGCCCCTAACCCGTACCAAACTTAGTGCGTACGTGCACAGACCCATGCGCGTGTATGTGTGTTTTATGCATATTTGATTCCACTTACTTTTTCCTGTATTCATCTTTTTTTCTATTTTTTTTCTCAGTCTGGCTTAAAAATGAGTAAGGTAACTTTGGATTGACCCGTGCACCGGGGCTGCAACCCCTCTGAATAAAGCATTCCAAAGTATGCACTTTAAAACACAAGCTCCCTTAGGGGGACATTTGCACCAGAAAGCACCTGGTCTATGAAACAAAGACGGGAGGGAGAGGAAGATGACGGGTGGAAAGGTCGACTGACAGAAGGAGCGCAGAGAAGGAACAAAGGGAGCATTCAGCAAATAGATAAGCAATAGCAGCAAAATCAATGTGTTAGCCAACTCCTTGGGGAAGGCAGTGTGGTGTAGTGAGTAAGACAGACTTCTACACCCTAAAGGCACAGGTTCAGTCCTCTGTAACGGCAAAGATTTGTCCTGCTTGAGTGCCCTTGAGCAGGACACTAAATCCTAAGCACCCTCAGGGGCACTGTTTTGTAGCTCTCCCGAAATGTGCCCACTTCTTCATGAGTGGTGAGCAAGAAAAGAGGCAAATTCCTACCTTAGGTGCTTAGTTACACCAGTGTTTCTCAACCGGGGGTCCGCGGACCCCTAGTGGTCTGTGGTGTAGTTGCAAGGGGTCCGTGAAAATAAAATATCTTTAAAAAAATGATCCTATGACATTTATAGAAATAGGATAATTTTACTCAAATGTGACTGAGACCTTTATCTACCTAAACTATAAAGGGTAACAGGACTTTTTTCTCTAATTACATCTGTTTCACAAGTATAATTTATTGTATTTTAATAAGAAATCTCGCTCCCGTTTGCATTGTTAAAAGTTACTGCATAAAAATTCTGTTGTTACATATATTTGAAAGTTACTGAATACATATTCTGTTTTGTTACATATATCTGAAAGTTACTGCATAAGAATTCTGTTTTGTTAACTATATCTAAGTTACAACTGAAAGCTCTTATTTTTGCCCCAAAGAGTGAATAAATGCTATAATGCAATTTAAAATGCAGTTTCTACTGTTTCTATCAAATTGCAACCCCCCTCCCCCAAGATCAGGTGGAGGGGTCCTCAGGGTAGATCAAAAATACGCAGGGGGTCCAGGACCCCAAAAAGGTTGAGAACCACTGAGTTACACTCACATGCACGCACACACACATACACACAAACACGCACAAATATGATTCAGCACATCTTGAACTCTGTCAACCTTTTTAAGGAAATGAACTGTGAGGAGTGTTCATAATGTCACCAGCTGCCTTCACTCACTTACATACATGTAGGAGAAGGGTAAGGATTGTATTCTGAATGGAGAGATGCCTGGCAGTGTCAGATGTTATGGACAGCCGAGGTGTGTGTGTGAGGGGGGGGGGGTTTGAAGCGAATGAAAGAGTGATGGAAAGGAAAGTAGTACTGTGGAAGGCAAAAGGGAAGTGTGTGGAGAGAGGGAAGGGAAAGGAGAGCAGACAAGGAGGAGCTAGAGAAGGGATGATGGTTGTGAGAGAGACAGAGAGCGAGAAAGTGTGTGTGTGTGTGTGTGTGTGTGTGTGTGTGTGTGTGAGACAGAGAGAAGTAATGAGCTTAGTTTTATTTCTCTCTTCATCTGAATTCCCTCACTGTCCCATAGCTGTCATTTTACCATAGCTATTACTTACACCAAAATGGGTCCCTGATGTATGTGTGTGTGTGGGTGGGTGTGTGGGTGTGCGTGTGCGTGTGGGTGTCTCAGTGAGTGTTATGGACCACGAATTTAAATGGATCTTGGACTGTCAAGGTGTGTGTATTCACACACAAAGACAAAAGACACCGTTTTACTAGAGTGGGTATCCCCCTCTCTCTCTCTCTCTCTCTCTCTCTCTCTCTCTCTCTCTCTCTCTCTCTCTCTCTCTCTCTCTCTCTCTCTCTCTCTCTCTACATACACATATTTGTTTTTCTGTTCCCAAAATTCTCTCTGGCATCTCTTCATTGGGTGAGTTTAATTCTATTTGCAAAGTTTGTGTGCATGTATGTGCGTGTGCGTGTCTTTGTGTGGGTTCTTGCACGTGTTGTTAATTTATGTGTGTTCTGGCTGTGTGTGTGGGTTGTTGCTGTCAGTACTATCATCTCGTTAAAAGCTCTCTTGGCACGACTTTGTGCATCTTTGATTAAATCATTTCAATTGGTTCAACTCTGCACACTGTGTGTGTGTGTGTGTGTGTGTGTGTGTGTGTGTGTGTGTACGCGTGTACGCTTGTCATTTGGCCTCTAGTGAACTTTCCATTGAGTGATGTCATGAACCCCTGCTGAGTTTGGCATGCTGACCAACTCTAGCAATCCATCTTTCTTTCATTATCACGCTTTCTTTTCCCCTCTATACATCTCTCCGTTTCACATTTCATGTACAGCTGGCTGAGGAGTCTCGCCAGCTTTCTGCTGAAGGAAAATGTAAGATTCTCCATTTACTGCACACACGTGAATGACTTCCACATTCCCTATGAGACAGAGAAATAATTGGCGCTCACATGTATATTTGTTTTTTATAAATTGGCACAGAGTAAGGTGGTGAACATTTTACGGGCCAAAAAACATCGTACTCCCCCCGACAGTTTTACTTACAAGCGTTGAACACTGCCGAAATTTACAGCTTTCAAGATTCGATCCATGCACAGCAATGCTGCACTTTGTGTTTCCAGTGACGGCGTTGCAAAAATTGCTTTTTGCCTGCTCGCTACTAAGTGTTTTGGTGTACAGCCCGTTCTCCCAAAGTTTCTGAGATGCTCATCGCCGTAGCAACATAAAGATCTCCACAGCCGTCTGTATGGCGAGGCATCCTATTGGCCGGCTGGAGGGTGATGTCAGAGGTTTAACCACACAGTAAAGTGTGGCTCTCCAGAGAGGACAAACAGTTCTGTCTGCTCGGACACGGTGACACACCAATACATTATACACAAACTCACACAGACACAAATCATCATAGACAGTAATACACCCACGCATCTGTTCATCCATCTACACACACAGATACAGCCACATGTACTGACACACACACACAGACATGCATACAGATATAGCAGATTCAGAAAACACACACGCACACCTGTCCTTCAGTCTGTGTGTCCAAGGACAACCCAGTGACAGAACGGTGGCTATAAAACAGCAAAGCGAAAACAACACCCAGGAAGGACAAAACAAAAATACAAAAAAACATTTTTTTTTAAAATAAAAAAAAAGTGTGGAATGAATCATGGAAGATCGTAAGATGTTGGGAGGAAAAATATTCTGAATTTTAAGAAGGATGAATAGATCAAGGATAAGAATAAAGGGGAGCGCTTATGATTTCCTCTGACCCTCCAAGGTATGATGTCAAACCTTGAGAAGTTCCATAAACATCCACCCAACTGTTGGCATTAGCAAGTGCAATTAACAACAACCATATAAATATTAGCATTTCTAATTAATTTCAATTGAATTTTGGCATACTATGCCAGCACCATTGCCTTCTGTGGACCAGGTTTAATGATCTCTTAACGGCACCAGGGGCCACTTGAATTCATTTAATGAAACCCCAGCAAGATAGTATTAGTGATGATAAAACAGCTTTAGCATCTCTGATGAATGTCCATCAATATTTTAGCACGGCAAGCTAACGTAGCGATACACCCAATGGACGTTCACAGTGATGCGTTATTCTCTCTCTCCACCTTCTATCCCCATATCACTTCATCATTTTCTTCCCCATTTCCACTCTCCCTGCGATTCTCTCTCTCACCCCATTCTCCCATGTTTCTAAGTCAGATTATTCAGCAGACCTCCCATTGGCTGGTTAAGCTCTCAGAGTCATCGGCATGCAAAGTAGTCTTCTTAATTATTAGTGGAGCACAAAACATACTACTTATAATTATCTATCTTCTCCTTTCTGTCTCTCTTTATCTCTCACACATCTCGCTCCCTCCTTGACTACACTGCGTTGACAGATCATGTTTTATAGTAATTATCTGTCTGTTCATCTGTTCTTCATTCTGTTAGTCTCTCTTTCTCTGTTCCTCCATCGGTCGCTCTCTCCCCTTTTTTTTACTCTGTATTCCTCTCAGTCCCTTGATTCTCCCCCACATTACCGCCTCCATCTCTGTTTTCATACAGTCATTGTTCTCTCCGTCCCCCTGCCCTTCCAACTATCCTTCAGTACCACCAAACTTCTCCCCATCAATCTCTCTCCCCATCCCTTTATTCATTCCTCCATCAAATCATACATTCAGCTGAAATGGTTATTCCTCTCTATTCAATCTCCCCTCGTTGCTTCTTTTTGTCTCACTCCCTGTATCTGTCCTTCAGTCCCTCTGACACCTTTCCGTTCCCACTTTCATTTTTTTAATCTTCCTCTTCTGTCTGTCCTCGTGTTACAACTCCCTTTATCAACCCCCTCAAATTCTTCCCTGCCATTCTCTTTTCGCCTATTTGTTGATTTCCTTTTCTTTTTTCTCTGACTTCACCATCTGTCTTCCTCTCCATACATATGTCTACCTCTCTTATGTATCAACCTATCAAACACATCCGCCTGCATGAACAACACCTCTCTCTCCTTCCTCCCTACCCTCCCACCCTCCAGGGCATGCCCATTAGTTCTGCTAGCTTAGTATTCAGTGGAGCTTGTCCCCCTTGGTGGTCTCCTCAGAGCCCCTGATGGAGATGCCGTAGATCCTCAGTTTCATCAATCTCCCTACTGCTTGGCAGGAAACTGACCCCGGGGGTAACTATCCCTACTGTCGCCCTGGCGCCAAGATGGCTGACGGGGCACAGGAGAGGAGAAATGAGGATTAGTGCTGCGTTCCGGATAACTCGGAAAGTTGGAATAGCCAACCGACTACAAGGAAAAATTCAAAGCAGGGTTCCCACTTTTTGTAGGAAATCAATTTCCAGGACATTTTCCATGACTCTTGTTTGGATTTACATGACAGTCGTTGACCACAAGAAGGTCATATCATGAGTATTAAAGGCACAATCTGTAACTGGAATGTAAACGAAAGGGTCACCCCAACTACCAAAATTTACATCAGTCATGTTTGTAAACATTGGAATACACTATTATCGACCAAGAGACAAAAAAATAACACAATCTCTTTAATTAAACCGCAAATATGTATGGGCAAAAAATAATTATAGATCGGGGCCTCATCTATGAGTAGAGGTCTCAACAGTTTCCGAATGGACTGTGTTACTTGTTACTGGTCACTGAACCTACCCAAAACTTCTGATGTGCCAATATCTCAGTGGCTAAAATGTGATCACTGCAAAACATGCCAAAAATATGCCGTCTCAGCGTGTAAGATAACAATTTACTAACCTAACTTCACAATTTTCCAAGACCTTGATAAACTTTCCATTACGTTTGATCGATTTTCTCATTTTGCAAGTGTTTTTCAGATTCCGAAAAACCAAGTAAGCTTGGGTGGACTTGCATAACCCAGACGTTATATGACGCAAACATGGGAGCACGCAGGGAGAAGTATGTATGCTGCTGTTAGTGAACCATCATCGTATTGGTCTTTATTAAGTCACGCAGAAGTCGGAAAAATCAAGAGGGAACTTTACACATCCGACTTTGTTTGGCACACAGCAAAAGGTCAGGAGGTATGGAGGAAGTAAGATGGAGAGGGAAGGATGGAGAGAAGGGGAACGAGAGAGAAAGAGAAGGGAAGGAGAGCAGTAGAGCGGGAGAGCAGACACAGACCTAAATTTGTTGTGGAAGAGGAGGTGCGTGCGTGCGTGCGCGCGCGCACACACACACATACATGTGTGTGTGGTACCCAGCCTCAGGTAGAACAACACTCAGCAGCTGTACGGCTGTTATCAAAATACTAATCTGTCTCTCCCTCTCTCAGGGTTCTCTTTATCCTCTCTCTACCGCTTCCCCTCGCTCATTCCTGGTCACACTATTTTTCACTTATCTCTCTTGCTCTCTTTCTCTCTTTTCGCCACACAAACACTCCATTCTTCCAAGCAAACTTCAACAGTACTAGGTCATCTTATGGCCATCTCTTGTCCATGTGTGTGTGTGTGTGTGTGTGTGTGTGTGTGCTAGGTGAGCAGGTGGGCACAGAGCTAAAGGGAGATTTCACGGTATTAAGCTATTCCACTAAAAGCACAAGGGAAGGTCAATGGGGCTAATAAGTATTCTGCACATGGATTTAAAGAGCCAGATATGATCCCCCCCCCACACACATACACCCACAGACCTGTATAGTGACATGCACACAGGCACAGACTGTACAATACACGTTGATTTTTGTCTCTCTTCACCAAAAGTCATCCACTTTATCCAACTCTCTCCAATTCTCAATGTATCGGGAGAACGAGAGAGACGGGGAGGCGTAGACGAGGGAGGAGGAAGAGTTGTGGAGCAATAGTGCAAGCAAACCAGCGGTTGAACTTCGTCAACTAATGACTTTGTCCGAAGCAATTAATTTTAATTGCAGATTCATCAATATGAGAATGTTTGCTTTGAAAATATTGATATTGTCATAAGAGCAAAAAAATCTTTATTTGGCAAGAATGAACGCAAAGCAGAAACAGAGTTTCTTACTCACATCAACTGAACTCAGTTTTCCCTCCTTTTTTAACCCACGAGAGGATTCTTGCTGAGTACATAATTTGGGTTTGGCAGTTAGAGATGAGGCAGTTCACTTCCTGTGTGGGTAGTTGCCATTAAACTTTTTTCCATGTTCATATTCCTACTTTACATTCATAGTTACATATGATGTACTGCATCCCACCCCTCAGCCACTGAGTCACTGCTCTGGAGATGTTGGTGCTTAAATGCTTTGCTCAAGGGCCACCCACTAGTAGAGATAGTGGAGAGTTTTACACGTTTGTTTTCTTGGTCCAGATTTCCTCTGAAGGTCCAAGTATACAATACAGCCTATACTTCTTTTTCTGTTGTTTTTTTTTTAAACATTTTTAATGAGAGTGGAGTCCAGTATGCACAAATCGTAAGTGAATATACAAATATAAGAGTTACCGGTGCATACACAAATGCAGAATAAAAATAATATACAGTGAATATACTACAGATCTAATACAGACACCACTCTCTTTTTAAGACTTGTGGAAAATAACACAATAGAAGAAAAGAATGAAAAAAAATCCACCTCAGCACACCACCCAACCTAGGCGCCCAAAACTAAACCAAAGGATCCTACATTATAGTGGTAAGAAAAATCTTTAAATAACATTAGACTCTGTTATCGTCTCCAAATATTGATTGAGGGGTTGCCAGGGGGCATTGAATAAGTTCACCTGATCACTTCTGATATAGCTAATCCTTTCCACCTCAAGAGTATTGACGAGATCATTGAGCCACATTTTAACATTAGGAATGTCTTCACCCTTCCACGACATCAACAAGCATTTCTTAGCTGATATACGGCAATAGTTGATAAATCATCTAAGAGCCAATGTGAGGTTGGTTAAAGTCACTGAAGTATTAAAAATAACAGTTTGGGGGGCTTCTGGGTGGCGTAGCAGTCTTTTCTGTTACCGACCAACACGGGGATCGCCGGTTCGAATCCCCGTGTTACCTCCGGCTTGGTTGGGCGTCCCTACAGACACAGTCGGCCGTGTCTGCGGGTAGGAAGCTGGATGTAGGTATGTTTCCTGGTTGCTGCACTAGTGCCTCCTCTGGTCGGTTGGAGTGCTTGTTAGGGGGGGACGGGGGGGGGTGTAGCGTGATCCTTCTCTGTGCTACGTCCCCCTGGTGAAACTCCTCGCTGTCAGGTGAGAAGAAGTAGCTGGTGACTCCACATGTATCAGAGGAGACAAGTGGTAGTCTGTAGCCCTCCCCGGATTGGCAGAGGGGGTGGAGCAGTGACAGGGACAGCTCGGAAGAGTGGGGTAATTGGCCAAGTATAACTGGGGAGAAATTAGTGGGAAAAATCCAAAGAGAAAAAAAAACAAGAATTTCTGAAATTGGAAAATGTCACAACAGTACGTCTGAGTCTTAGGACATATAAGGCAGTGTAGTAGAGTGGCTTCAATTAGATTGGCTTGTATCGCCTAGAGAAGGAACAGCGGGGAACCATTTATCTTAGATTTGGAGAGGTGCAACCTATGCACTATTGTAAATTGCATTAGACAGTGTCTGACATTAATAGATCATTCATTAATCTGTTTCAAACTATGATTTCATTGTTACGCGGTAATATGGATTTTTAGATCTTTTTCCCATTCCTCTCTTATGCGAGAAGTATCCACTTTTTCGTCCTGCAAAGCTGTATAAAGGATAGATGCCAGGCAAGGAATATATGGTGAGAACTTGACAACAGATCTAAGTGTGGAGTCAGTTATAGTTTCATAAGATGGTGTGATCATCAGAACATAGCCTCTTATCATCAGAAGGTATCTGAAGAAGTTTGAGCTTGGTAATTTGAATTTGTCAGCTAGCTGTTGAAATGAAGCAAAATCTCTGCCAATATACCAATCTAGCAATGTCTGAATTCCAGCATTTTCCCAGGTTTTAAAAGCGACATCTATGGTGGATGGTGCAAATGAAGGATTTCCATAAATTGGCACCAGGGGAGCGAGAGAACTCAAGTTGATATGCTTGTTTAATTGCTTCCAGATGCGAGTTGATGCATATATTATATCATTACCCTGGTATTTAGCTTTGGGAGGTCTGGAAGGAGATAAGAGAATAGCCACTGGTTTATATGGGGAGCGGTATTCTCTTTCTAGTAATAGCCATTTATGGGAAGCAATGGGAGGGTGAAAATAAAACATCCAGACACGGCCATTTACAGCCCGATAGTAGTGAATGAAATTGGGTAGAGATAATCCTACCGCCGTCTTTAGTTTGCATAAGTGGGTGTTTTTTATTCTGGGACATTGGTTATTCCAGAGAAACTGGGTGGTTATGGAATCTAGTTTCATAAAAAGGTCTTCATTAAATAGATTGGGAGATTTTGGAATAGATAGCGCAATTGAGGTAAATGGACCATTTTAATTGGATTAATTCTGCCAATAAAGGAAAGAGGCATAGTCTACCAGTATTTTAGAAATGATTGTAATCTGGAAATAAAGGGAGAACATTTTTCTTAGTCTTGGTATTTTCTAGTAACCTGTATACCTAAATAGGCGAATTTGTTAGCCCAGGAATGTTGCCCGATTAAAAACTCCGGTATACTGCGATCAGTTTAATCATCGTTGTGTGAACTCGTTTGGCAAGGGCTTGAATGTCATGGACATTTATTTATATGTAAAAGTCTTGCATTCTGGCTTTAACACAAAAAGCAAGTGGCCTTTTAATTGCAGTCACACCCAATAGAAATCTTAATTAGTTCTGGCAGCATAGATCTGTGTAAAAGGATACATTTTCTAATCATGACATCAAGAAACTGAAACTAACCATCCATCCATCCATTGTCTTAACCGCTTATCCTGCTCTCAGGGTTGCGGGGATGCTGGAGCCTATTCCAGCAGTCATTGGGCGGCAGGTGGGGAGACACCCTGGACAGGCTGCAAGGCCCTCACAGGGCGCACACACACACACACCCATTCATTCTTAGGGACAATTTAGTACCGCCAATTCACCTGACTTGCATGTCTTTGGACTGTGGGAGGAAACCAGAGGCCCCGGAGGAAACCCACGCAGACACGGGGAGAAGATGCAAACTCCATACAGAAGATGAGCCAGGATGACCCACCAAGATCTTTCTACCCCGGGGCTCGAACCTAGGACCTTCTTGCTGTGAGGCGACCGCACTAACCACTGCACCCCCGTGCCGCCCTGAAACTAACCTGACAGGTTAATTATAGCACCTTAATTAGCTTAATCACCTTAGGTGTGATTAACAAGAAATAAGATGCATTGACTAGAATAGAATACACATTGTCATTTTTATATACATACAATGAAATTCACTCTCTTCATTTAACCCATCCTAGCTCTGTAGCTAGGAGCAGTGGGCAGCCGCCATGCAGTGCCTGGGGACCAACTCCAGTTCTTATTTCCATTGCCTTGCTCAGAGGCTCAGACAGGATTATCAACACTAACATGCATGTCTTTTTGATGGTGGGAGGAAACTGGAGCACCCAGAGGAAACCCACACAGACATGGGGAGAACATGCAAATTCCACACAGAAAGGACCTGGGACAGCCTGGGGTTCAAACCCAGGACCTTCTTGCCGTGAGGCAAGAAGGCCACCGTGTCTGTCCCTCTCATTCTTTTTCCCGTATTCATCTGAACAGAAGACTGTATCTACTGTAGTAGGCCTGCAAACTTAAGACTTGTTCAGTCACATCGAAAAAAAAGTCCCCATCAACTTTGCTTCCTCTTAATTCGCACTAAAGTCATGTTGTAGTGTTGTGGATCACATAATCCATGACTTCCTTAGCGTCAGTAAATCGCCTTTCTTCTTTTCCAGGTCGTGTCACTCTCAGCCATGCTGGGGATATGAATCCGTATTTTGCACCTGTTATCCCACACAGTATACGTCTCACTTCAGTGAACGATGCCTGCTTCTTGGAGACTGAGAGGGTGCAGTCAGGGAGAATATGTAGCCTCGTACCTTGATGTGTGATGGTTCCAGCCTCTCGTACACGTAGGAGAATTTCCTCGCACTCATGATAGTAATAAGACTTAGTTATTATTGCTATCGCAGGCTTGTCCAACTGTGCTGCTGAAGTGATCTGTGCCCGGTCCAAAAGTGTTGTTTTTTTTCCAAACCAAGTGTGCCTTTCAGTGGATCGCCAACATAGTTCTTGATACTTGGACCCGCTTTCCCTTCCGGTATACCTGTAATCCGCACTTTGTTTCTGCGTGAGTGGCCTCCCAGGGATTTGCATCTGTCTTCAAGGGTTTTCACAAGGGAAGAGAGTTGTGCGACTTCTTTCTGGAGATAATTCATTTGGTCCAACATGTGTGTCTCGCTTTTCTCAAGTTTTGTCGAGGTAGCGCCACGAGTTTCTGTGGTTGTCCGTAGCTGGTTGATGGCAGCCTCGGTTATGGCTTGTTGTGAAGAAAATTCCGCCCTGAGTGTGGTTGTTACCCCCACAATCTGAGCATCTACGGTGGCGCATATTTCTTGCTTGACAGAGTTAATATCCACCATCAAGAATGCGATGGTGTCGGTAATCATTTGGTTATTTTCTGTTGTGGAGGTGGAACGTGGCGGCGTGGCGTCTCGCTCCTGTTCTTTCATTCCAGCTCTTGTGCTGGACATTTTAGCACAGTTTTCTTCCTTCTCTGCCAGAATAGTGTCAACAATTACTTGGCGTTAATATGGGATTAGTAAACATTCAATTAAATGATTATTGATGTGAAATAGAAGCAAATTGGCAGGAGCTCTTAGGAAATGTGACCTACTCCTTTATTGCTCCACAGCATCCCCCAGCCTATACTTCTTTGATATTTTGCTACCATCTCCCCCATACCTCCTTAAAACGCTATCCTTTGCCTAGCAATGAAAGACCTTTTGGCTTTGGAGAAGTGATAAGATGTGAATTGCCTCTTTGGTCGGTGGCTATTCTGAAAATCTCTTTACAGAGGCACCACATATGCTGAGGAAGTTGGCCGGTGGGTAGTGCATGATAAACTTGAATGCACACATTTACACATGCATTCACAGATGCGTGCACACACACACACACATTTAGCGGCACATGCAAATAAACACCACACAGCACCATATGCACACAAATACATGTTAAGTCAGTGCACACAAATGTGCAAAATATATCCCAAAAAATACCCATAAATAAAAGACAGGTGGGTTACACACACACACACACACACACACACACACACACACACACACACACACACACACACACACACACACACACACACACACACATCTTTCAGCTTTATCTCTCTTGGTGCCACTTTTCTGTAAAACTGGGTTGTGCTACTGCATTGATGAGTCACTGATGACAAAACACACACACACACACACACACACACACACACACACACACACACACACACACACACACACACTAAAGAATGCAAATTTTCTGCTCCCTGTTTCGAATGTTTAAGTAATATGGAATTGGTGTATTTGTGCGCTCCCATTTACAGTTTCACAATCCACAGTTAACACTGCTATCAGAACCCACACCCGTAGGACTGCACACAGTACATACACACACAGACAAATGCATCATGTGGCTCCAGGCAGACAGGTACTGTATAGAAACACACACACACACACACACAAATATAAATAAGCACTGGGGCTGCTGAATTTGCTGAGGTTTATTTCAGGCTAGGGTCTCTTGCTAACAATGAGTAGCAAGACCTCAGGGACATGTTCTCTCTTTTTCTCTCTCTCTCTCGACCCCCCCCCCCCCCCCCCGTCGGTATGGGCAGAACGTTTTCTGGGCCGCTGTTCAAAGCTTAGCAGGATTAGCCACATGATCTCGCTTCCGTTTTTCTTTTTTTTAATTTTTTTTTTTTTTTTACATATTTTCATATTTTTGTGGGTTTTGATGTTTGGCTCATTGGTGCAGAAAATCAGCTTTAAAAAAAAAGACTTCAGAATAGATAGATTCCATCTCTATTAGCAGCCAGTCAATTCCTGACTAGTGGAGACAAGAGTTCACATTCCTACCGCAGCTCAAGCATGGATACCCAAAACTTAAAAGAACTGAACTTGCTCAATCTTGTTAGTTTTGTTATATAATATAATATAATAATATAATATAATCCATCCATCCGTCCATTATCTGAACCGCTTACCATGCTCTCAGGGGATGCTGGAGCCTATTCCAGCAGTCATCGGGCGGCAGGCGGGGAGACACCCTGGACAGGCTGCCAGGCCATCACAGGGCCGACATGCACACGCACGCACACATACACACATTTATACCTAGGGACAATTTAGTATGGCCGATTCACCTGACTTGCATGTCACTGGACTGTGGGAGGAAACCGGGGCCCCCGGAGGAAACCCACGCAGACACGGGGAGAACATGCAAACTCCACACAGGACGGCCCGGGATGACCCACCAAGGTTGGACTACCCTGGGGCTCGAACCCAGGACCTTCTTGCTTTGAGGCGACTGCGCTAACCACTGCGTCACCGTGCCGCCATATAATATAATATAATATAATATAAGACATGATATGATTAGCAAATAAAATTGAATCATGTTGGGCTATTTAACTATTGAGGAAATGTCTTGGATCTCTTTGGAGACAGTTGGTGTAATGCTGACTGTTGTTGCAAAACCCAGTCCCTGCTGGGGACTGTAAAACAAACAACAGCAAAATGCTTTCTCTCATTTTTACTTTGCTTCTATGTCTCTTTCCTGTGGTCTTTTTCTTGGAAAGTCCTTAGTTTCCCCTCATCTCTGTCTCTACACCTCTTAACCTCTCTTTCCTCTCCATCAGGATCTCTTTCGTGCTCTCTCTCTGTCTCCCTCTGTTCCTGTCCCTCAGACATCTCGAAGCTATCAGTATCTTGGCACTCGAACGACAAGAGATACAACACAGCACGTGGCGAGAGCAAACCCACAATTCTTCTAAACACACACATGCATGTGGACACACACACACACACACGTGTCTATAATTCCATTGTATTAACAAGCTGGCAGGAGGCCAAACTCAGTGTTTCCAAGGCAACAAGTTTGTAAATTTAGTGACAGCATGGTACATTGTGGTGATGTGTTCAACACGAGGTGCTGTGCAATACATTTGTGTGTGTGTGTGTGTGTGTGTGTGTGCGTGTGCGCCGAGAGTAGGAGTACAAATACATTTTTGAAAGTATGATTGAAAACAAATGCAATGGAAATGGAATGAAATGCAACATCCATTAACACATTTGGCCCTGATGTCAATGTTTTCCACTTCTGCCCGCCTCCTCCTCAAGAGGCTGTGCAGCTTTTACAAGGCTGATACAGCACCGAGCAGCGAGCGCTGTAAACGATACTGTACATAAAAATGAAATTACAGACATTTTATATGTTGCTATGACCCATGTGAGAGAGAGAGAGACTCGGCGCTAGAAAGAGGGCGATGGAGGGAAAGAGGTGGAAAGAGAGAGAGAGAGACTGATAATGAGGAACAGAGGAAAACGTGTTGAAAAAGAAACAGAGCGGGATGTAAGGAAAGTGCTGGAAGAGAGGGTGTTGAGGGGAGTGTGATTGAGCCAAGTTTGCAGTAAAGTCAGCCAAAGAATATGAAAGTCCAAAGAAATGTGTGGTTTCTGTGTGTGTGTGTGTGTGTGTGTAAAAATTTGGAAACCATGGGCAAACACTCACTCTCCTAGTCAGATAGAAGTAATGGAATTAAGTTTTACACACACTTTAACTCACTTTCACTCTCACAGTCTGTCGCTCTCTCTTGCTCGCTTGCTCGCACACACACACCACTCATGAAGGCAAACATACTTTAAGTGTTTTTCGAAACATTTCTCCCTCTCTGTTGTTTTCATCCCCAAGACATGGGCTCCTACAGAAGGGTGGATTCTGTAAACACTGGTTACGAATTTTCCTACCAGGAAATGCATCTTCAAAGACGTTCTCTCATAGTCTTTGTATTGTGTATTGTGTGTGTGTGTGTGTGTGTGTGCGTGTGCGTGTGCGCGTGCGCGTGCGTGTGCGTGCATGTTCTATCTAGTGCACTGTTCTTCTGACTTATGTCATTGATATCTCGAGGCAGACTGCAAACCTTTGTGTTGGTTATAGAGGCTAATAGTGTTATAATAGTGTCTTCATGTCTCTTTCTGTTTTCCCTCACTGAGAAGGGAAAGAAAGGAGGGGGGTGACGGAGAGAAAGAAGCGATGCCCTGAAATTCATGTGGAGGAGAGAGAGAGAACGATGATGTGAGAGAGGCTGGAGGGGGGCAAAAGATTAAAGTGAGACAGATGAGAGAAAAAGGCGAAGAGGAGTGGAGGATGTTGTAGAAAAAAAGGAAAGGAGGGAGACTCAGTGATGAAAGTGAGAGAGGGAGAAGCGTCACTAATGTTTCCTGCTAAAATATTCAGACTCCTGCCGCATGATGCGTCACTCTATCCCACACACACACACGCACACACGTGCACACACACACGTGCACGCACACATGCACGCTCAAACACTGCGAGTCATTCCGTGCCCCTCCACTCAGAATCCCCTTTGGAAGAGCACGCAGGAACCGTGCACTCTTCTGATTCCTGATTGGTTAATAAATCAGGGTGGGAATTAGGAAGGGAAATATGCTCCAACCAGATGAGTGACTTGACTCTTGATGTTCTCTGCTGAAACATCTCACAACAGAAAAAGAATGAAAAGCAAACTCACCACCTTGCATCGTCATAATTTGATTTCGCACCAGTCCACATGTACTGTAATGCTGCATGACCACACGCAGCATTCATTTACAGTCCCAGCAGTTCTGCTGAGTTTAAATACTACCTATTAGCACTTCTTCTCCCACTATGAGACATACTGAATTATGCGGCTTCCAACCATTGACAAATATGACAATGTCATCTCTAGTTAAATGTTGAGGGCACGTTAAAGGATAATCACTTTAGACATATCGCCTTTAAACACAGCCACAGGATCTTTGGATCTCTTACTTTTTCCTATGGATTAGCCAAGCGGTCAAGTTGGCCTGGCCAAAGAAAAAACAAATGAATTAATCAATTATTAGAGTATTAGAAAAGGTAACATACTTATTGCCTTCTTGCGGACAGAATACATGGGCAAAAGAATGACACTTCCCATACTGACACCTCCCCTCAGCCTCACTGACGTAAAAAAAAAAATGCATGAAGAAAAATGCAGGAAGTCGAAAGAAACCATTGTCCACATCTGAGTCCAGTATGTACCAGGAGGTGGTTTGTCACCAGGGCCCAGTTTGGTCCCATCCAGTGCAGATCCCATCCCCTCATAGGAAATAGCAACTTTGATACAATGACCGAGGAAAGTAGAGTTTTTCAGCTTTGTAATGCCCCGTTTGCACTTTGGTGGCAGGATGTGTTTATTTCAAGGCAAGAACTGGGTGCCTACCGTACCCACAGTTCTTGCAGTAAACTCTCCATGCGGATATATCTCAGAGGATGCCAGGACCCCAGGACATATGCATTGTTGAGCAGGCTTAATGCTGCAGTAGACAAATTTGCAACTCCCCTAGCGTTTCCAAGCATTTTTATTGTTTGCGCCGCTGTTGCAGAGACAACCGGATTGTTTTCTATTTATTATTAGCCTGGCTACTGTCCAAAGAAAGAAACAACCATTACAATCCCAATTTGAACTAGAAACCCCAATCTCAGTGCTATGATAAAGGCAGAGTAAAACATTCGGTAGTATTAATAAGTAGGTAGGTTGTGTTATTTACTGATCCAGTAGAAAAAAGCCAACTGAATGTCGATTTTGAACCCTCTCAAGTCCTGGGTGTTATATCGAACTCTGTTTCCCTGTCAAGATCTGTTTCCCCCTAGCCAGAGTTCAATACAACACCGAGATGCTTGATTAACCTTAACCTCATCCTAACCTTAATCCAACTTCAACCAAACCCTAAGCTTAACCTAACACTTACCTTAACCTAATCGTAACTGGTCACTAGCAACCACGAATACAATGAAGGAAGTGACTCCTACCAAATTCCTGGATTACAGGAAAAATCCCAGCTATCCCTGGTATGTTGAGACAGGGACTCTGGGTTGGGCCAGCATGTGTGAGAGTTCTCAGAGTAAGGCTTTGAGGATGGCATTTTAAAAGCAGACTGTTGTGGGGCCTCTCGAAAAAAGGCACTGGAGTTTAGTGTGTCCTCGAGCACACCTGAGCAGAGAGGTTTACCTTTTCACGTCTCCTGTAACTGCATTCAGTTCTCTAGGAGTGGACATTAGATGTGTGGGAAGCACATGAACTTTTTCCTGTGCGGAGTCCACTTCAGCCACTGATGCTTGAAACCAATCCCGATTGCACTATGAAACTTTACAAATGGTATCGGCTGTCAAATGGCAGCTAGACAAATGCAAAAAACTTGCAGCCCTCTTAACTCATCCTGGACGAGTTAAGAGGGCTGCATTTCACCAACCGCAAACCTAGTAAGTTAACATAGTAAGTAATAGGGAGTGACTGGATTGTGCAGGTGTGTGTAACGCTCATGTATATGACTATCTAGAAAACTAGGAAACTTCAAACTGCCCAACTAGGATGATACGAACAACTGAAAATGCTCAACGGCAAGATCAGTTAGCTAGCAAGCGTGGGGTGGATCTGCACATGGAAGCTATGGTCCACCTGAAGGCAGAAACGCTGCACGCCCAACACGTCTACACGTATGTTACTACATCAGCAACAGGCCCCTGATATCATGTTAACGGTGTTGGAAATAGAAACTCCTACCTGAGCCAGGACTAGCCTGCTGTTAGCACAATAGCAGCTAAGAAAGTACAGGGGGAGAAAAAATATGGACCATTTATTTACCTTTCATATCCTTCGGAGGAAGAGGAGGTGATTGGAAAGGGAGAGAAGGGGGATGAAAGGAAAAGTGAGGGAAACAATTAAGTTCAAGAAACAAAATAAGGAAAAGTCCACACTAAGGATGGTAAGAGAGGGAGAGAGAAAGAAAGAAAGAACGAGAATATTCCAATCCCAGTTGGAAACAGTCGTTAACCTAAGTACTGCTGAGTGTTTACAGCGAAATATTGATTTTGCACCAAGTGAAGATCATTATATAAAAGAACAAACCGTCTGCTTTATTGGGTCTTTATAGGCCGCCATATTAAATTATTGATAAACAATGACGAAAGAAAAAAAAAGATGACCGTACGCTAACTCACCCAATACTTAACAGAACTGTATACTTGGCTATCTGTCTCCCTATCCATTACTGTTGCTGTCCCACCGAAATGAACTGTGGCCCTAACTCATTATCAATTACATTCCTGGGACTCTTTCTAATAGACATGTGCATTTGTCATTTGCCCAAAAGCTCACACACTTCTCTCTCTTTCACACCCACTAATACACACACTTATATTGTATGTACACATGTATGCATATACTGATGCTCTATAGGCCATGTGTACAATGTGTTATACAAACATACCACACACACACACACACACACACACACACACACACACACACACACACACACACACAAGCACTCATCCTCCGGTCCAGTCTCAAGAGAAAACCCACTAACCCTGGAGCAATTGATTTTGATTGGATGATGCAACCTCCCACCCACCGATCCTGTGATAGCCATGAATTACTGTGGTGCAGTATTGACTTTCAGTGGCGAGGCCAAACACGCTTAAACGCGCACACACACACACACGTAGACACATATGCAGTACGAGTGATAACCGTACAATAACATGTAAATATCGGTTGAAAACACAAGCCATCTGAAGATCTCCGGCTCGAACACATCCGCAGGGGAGGGTTTAAAATTAAATTTGACCGGCGTGTTTCTGAAATGCCTGTGGACACGAAATCTCAGGCCTAATAAAATCAAATTAAAAAGTAAAGTAATAAGATAATAAGGTTCAACAATAAATAAGGACGTAAAACGTTATCAAAGTAATTGGAGGGAACAGGAGGAGGTAATGAATTTGGACACAAAATTCATCATGTTCATCGTAAGAGTTCATGTCATTTTGTGTGGTTGTGCGTGTTTTAGTTACACTATTTTTCTGTCTTCCTTTCACACTGAACATACACGCACACACACGCACACACACACACACACACACACACACACACACACACACACACACACACACACACACACACACACACACACACACACACACACATTCATATTCACACTGACAGAGCCCTTTGCAGCTGTGACTGCGTCCCTCCAGAGAAGGAGTGTGTCCAATCCTTTCCTCCTATCTAGGTCATCCTCATAGAACACTCTGCACACCTCCTCCTCTCTCTTTCCCATCCCTTCTTCTCTCCTCTGCTCTCACTCCGTCCCACCGTTAGTCTCCCTATTCTGTCCACTCCTTCCTCCCTTCTATACCTCCCTGTCTTCCTCTGTGCCCACTAATCCATCATCATCGCTCTATGTATGTAACATACGTGTGTTTGTGTATGTCGTCACTGAGATGCCATGCCACCATTTTAGAGAGGGCTCACTTTTCTCGTTGGCTTATGCAGACACACACACACACACACACA